>NC_064633.1:35175708-35468208 GCF_023864275.1 Schistocerca cancellata | reverse complement strand
CGAAGGTGAGGACACCCTATCCATATTCCTCCAGAACCTCAACAGGTTCTTCCTATTCACTTCACCTGACCCTTGTCAGCCCAGCAAGCCTACTTCCTTGATGTTAACCAGCACCTCAAGGATGCCTACCTCAGAACCTTCATTGACATCAAACCTACTAACTACCAAGAATACCACCACTTTGACAGCTGCCTTTCCATTCCATACCAAAAGGTCCCCTCCTTAGAGCCTAGCCACCCACAGTTGTGACGTCTCTAGTGACGAGCACTTACTCTCCAAATATACCACGGATCTCAATGAGACCTGCACAGACCAAAATAATCCTCCCAACCTTGCCCAGAAGCTGATCTCTTGTACCTTGTCTCTCCTCTCACTTACTGATTCCAATGTATACACTGACCAGTCACAAAGGAGCATTCCTCTCGTGACTCAGTACTGACTGAATCACATTCTCGACCAGGGTTTCAGCTGCCTCTTGTTGTGCCCTAAAATTATGAATATCTTCCCCACTGTCGTCCCCACCCCTCACAGTGGTTTCCTGCTGTTTGCCAAACCTACCCAATATCCTTGTCCATCCCTACTCCACCCTTTTTCCCAATCCCTTGCCTCATGGCTCATATCCCTGCAATAGCCCTAGATGCCAGACCTACCCATACATCCTGCCACCATCATTTATCCCAGTCCTGTCCCAGGCATCTCCTAACCATCAAAGCAGAGCCAGGTGTGAAAGCACCCATGTGACCTACCAGCCAAGATGCAACCAAGTACTGCTTTCTATGTGGGCGTGACAACTGACAAGCTGTCTGCCCATATGAATGGCCACCATTAAACATTGGCCAAGAGACAGTTGAACACCCAGTTGCTCAACATGCTGCACGTGATGTGCTTCACTTTAATGATTACTTCACAGCCTGGACCATCTGGATTCTGCCCCCAGGTCACCACCTTTGCTATTCCCTATCCTCCAACTCTCTATCCCCTTCCTTGATCTCACTCCAGCACTACACATCCTACTAGTCTTTTCCCATTCTCTGTTTCTCTGTCTTTTCCCATTCTCTGTTTCTCTGTCTTTTCCCATTCTCTGTTTCTCTCTCCTTCCCTCATCCTTTCCCCTCCCCTCATCCTTTCACCCTTTCTCCTCACTATTCCACTCAACCACCAACCAACATCCCCTCGAGCACAGCTATCCCTAACCTTCTATCCCTTCCCCTTCTCACTTCACCACTCACCCCAGCAGATTGCTGCTCAAATCAGACCCAGTCACAGTCAGTCCCAGTACCCAGAGACAGTGACCATTTGTGTGTGAGTTGTGAAAATGTGTGTGTGCGCTTTTTACTACTTTCTTCTACTTTGTCAGAATGTTCAGTATTTAAGCAGTCTTCTATCTTGTGCCTGCCTTTGACTCAAATGCTACCTCTATGTGGTGAGTAGCAATCTGTCCTTTCCATATTGAACATATTAAGTGTTGTCTGGTGGATTTCACTGAAGTACTTCATGTTCTGATTCATTTACATATGTCTTGTGTGCTCAGTATAGCATGCAGTCTGTAGTAGAGTGTGTGTGTGTGTGGTCTATTTTGATGAAAAGATGATTTGGGAAATGAGCTATAGCACGTATAATGTACTCTGAGATGAGAAAGGTATTTAAAATTAAAATCATTTGCCTTAATAGTGGACCAGAATTAGTCATCAGATAACAAAAATAGCTCAGAGCACAAAAACCCAGTACTTGCACATACTGTTGCAGGATTATGCTCCCAAATAAACTTAAAGGAGTCTCAAAAATAAAATAAGCTGTGATTGCTGTCTCTAATCAGCCAGCCAAAGAGAAGCAAAGTAGTATGTACTTTAGTAGTTTCTCCAGCAGCGAACCATGCAGCTAGGAACAGAACAACGCTAAAAGAATGGGTACTAAGGTGTTTCATATTGGTCTTGTCTGAAGGGTCAGATGAGCATGTAATTGCAGATATAGTGAGAAATGGGGAGCTATCTTTATCAGTGGCATATTCTAGTTCATATTTCTCCCCTTATCATTGACAAGCATGTTGTTGCTACTACTGTGGATGTGCCTTGTGGAAAAATTTAAGATACATAATGTTTTGTAGGTACAGGTGCCATCTAAATCAGGAATTGAGCCTTGGAGAATCAGATAGCGTCAGATGACCTCTGAACATAGGTTCAAAAGGAAATTATCATAATTGTTGTTCATTAAGCCAAACTGTGCACTGTGCAGTGACAAATCTGAGATTGGGTGGACCATATTATGACTGTAATCTGTGGAGATCCTGATGTATCCACACCAAAATCTTCAGGTCAACAAAAAAGGCTTCTTCTCTGTTGGATTGAGAAGTGTTGATCAGCAACAAGAAACAGGCATGTGCTACTATGATGGTTTGGGTCCTGGCCAGCTCCTAAAAACCTTTACACTGCAAAGTCAGACAGGCTCTGTATTGTGTAGGAGAGCATGTAAAGACTGTGCTTTGTATTTATTCGTTGTGTCATAAGCATACAACATGCAACACATGGATGCACCATGTAACCAAAAAAATTGTGTAAACATTGCAAATGTTAAATAACTACAGATCAGGAGCTTGGCCACCTCAAGTAAATTACGTTGACAAAGTATTCCATGCTTCACAAGACTGGGCTGAGGCAACACTGCAAGTAATAGGCTGAGATATGCTTAACCCCATAAAGTCAGAACACGGACTTCATATGGAGACCCCATCTCTGGAGATTAGTTTTGTTCTTTGTGACATCAGAACAGAATCAGTTGGATGACTTCCAGTTAATCCATTCGTCTTTGCTCCCCAGAAATTTAATCTGTATATTTGTATTATTAATGAACTGTAACTACACTGCTTAGTACTATTTGTGACTATGCCTGCTAAATTTAAACAAGTGAACTGGAAAGAAAGCTGCTACTTTGAAAACAGCCTCCAGAATTATGCTACATAACTGCTCTTTATCTTCTATAGCTAACTTGGTATTTACTTGACTAAATTGTACTTTAGAAATACTATACTTACCCATATCTTTAAATGCTTGAGTCATGATTACAGTACATTGCTTCTTTAGATGCATGTTTACAATGAACACTGTTACTGTTGCTGGAATAACTGTGAATGTTCTAGCTGGTAACTGAACAAAGGAAACAAAGGATAAGCTTCTGATATTGTTACTTTGGTCTTATCTATTTTGCTTTACATACAAGGTGCATTCAAGTTCTAAGGCCTCAGATTTTTTTTCTCCAGACTGGAAAGAGATAGAAACATGCACATTGTTTTAAAATGAGGCCGCGTTCATTGTCAATACGTCCCAGAGATGGCAGCACCGTACGGCAGATGGAATTTTACCGCCAGTGGCGAGAATGATAACTGTTTTAAATACTTAAAATTGCGACGTTTTCCTTACTTGAACAGCATGCAATCATTCGTTTTCTGAATTTGCGTGGTGTGAAACCAATTGAAATTCATCGACAGTTGAAGGAGACATGTGGTGATGGAGTTATGGATGTGTCGAAAGTGCGTTCGTGGGTGCGACAGTTTAATGAAGGCAGAACATCATGTGACAACAAACCGAAACAACCTCGGGCTCGCACAAGCCGGTCTGACGACATGATCGAGAAAGAGGAGAGAATTGTTTTGGGGGATCACCGAATGACTCTTGAACAGATCGCCTCCAGAGTTGGCATTCCTGTGGGTTCTGTGCACACAATCCTGCATGACAACCTGAAAATGCGAAAAGTGTCATCCAGGTGGGTGCCATGAATGCTGATGGATGACCACATGGCTGCCCGTGTGGCATGTTGCCAAGCAATGTTGACGCGCAACGACAGCATGAATGGGACTTTCTTTTCGTCGGTCCTGACAATGGATGAGACGTGGATGCCATTTTTCAATCCAGAAACAAAGCGCCAGTCAGCTCAATGGAAGCACACAGATTCACTGCCACCAAAAAAATTTCGGGTAACCACCAGTGCTGAAAAAATGATGGTGTCCATGTTCTGGGACAGCGAGGGTGTAATCCTTACCCATTGCGTTCCAAAGGGCACTACGGTAACAGGTGCATCCTACAAAAATGTTTTGAAGAACAAATTCCTTCCTGCACTGCAACAAAAACGTCCGGGAAGGGCTGCGCGTGTGCTGTTTCACCAAGACAACGCACCCGCACATCGAGCTAACTTTACGCAACAGTTTCTTCGTGATAACAACTTTGAAGTGATTCCTCATGCTCCCTACTCACCTGACCTGGCTCCTAGTGACTTTTGGCTTTTTCCAACAATGAAAGACATTCTCCGTGGCCGCACATTCACCAGCCGTGCTGCTATTGCCTCAGCGATTTTCCAGTGGTCAAAACAGACCCCTAAAGAAGCCTTCGCCGCTGCCATGGAATCATGGCATCAGCGTTGTGAAAAATGTGTACATCTGCAGGGCGATTACATTGAGAAGTAACGCCAGTTTCATCGATTTCGGGTGAATAGTTAATTCGAAAAAAAATCGGAGGCCTTAGAACTTGAATGCACCTCGTATTATTGAACGTCAGGGGGTGCAGTTCCAGGGAGACAACATGACTTCTCCAGAAGAGTATGCTATAGGTAACCAGTGATGATCACCATGTTGTTCATAGCTATATCCACTGCTGTGCTATGGTGAGATCTACACCATACAGGGCATGTTTATTCAGCGGTAGACTAGCACAAAGCTAATGCAGAAGTGCCCACAGTTTCTACTTGTGTTCCCCAAGTTGTTCCTGTCAGTTTATACACAGCATTACCTCTGGCAGCCACTTCTAACTTTTTTTCTCTTATAGTAGTGCTTAAAAGACAAGGTGTAGTATTCTGTAGTGGCGCACCTTTCCATATCTCCCTGTTCCCCAGATAAAAAACACATGTAAGTTGCTGTATCAGAAAATCTATACATCTATGGGGAACTATCAAGCTGATTTCAGGGAGAGATTGAAGATGCTGTACAGCTGCAATGATGAAGAGTGGCAATCTTCGAACCAGGTCCAGAATTGACACACAAGCACCAGTACAATGCCTTTCACTGTGGTACAAGGGATAGTTTTACATCACTTTCACTAATTATGAAATTTACAATCGTCTGGACACATCCATGTACCATACCTCCTGAGATCTAGATTCTAAGTTGTCTACAGCACATTACACTGCAACAGGCAATGCCAAGATTCATTATGACTTGTGACACCTGACAGCTGGATAAGGAAATGTTCATATACATTTTGGACTTAATATGAGAAGTGGAGCTATTTTTCATGTCCCAGAAAGAGAACTATTAGCTGTACTACTTATATCTGGGAGATGAAGTTTTCAGATCCCTCTAGTTCCATCCTGATTTAGGTCTTTCAGGCTTTCCTTAAGCACATGAGGTGCATGCTGGGATGCTTCCTTACAGAAGGTACAATCAGTTTCCTTCTCCATCATTACTGAGTCTGAAATTGTTCGCCATCTGTACATCTACATCTACATTTATACTCTGCAAGCCACCCCACGGTGTGTGGCGGAGGGCACTAAACGTGCCACTGTCATTACCTCCCTTTCCTGTTCCAGTCACAGATGGTTTGCGAGGAGAAAGACTGCTGGAAAGCCTCTGTGCACGCTTGAATCTCTCTAATTTTACATTCGTGATCTCCTCGAGAGGTATAAGTAGGGGGAAGCAACATATTTGATACCTCATGCAGAAACGCACCCTCTCAAAACCTGGACAGCAAGCTACACTGCGATCAGAGCGCCTCTCTTGCAGAGTCTGCCACTTGAGTTTGCTAAACATCTCTGTAACACTATCACGCTTACCAAATAACCCTGTGATGAAATGCGCTGCTCTTCTTTGAACGAATCCCACACTGATGAACAATACTCAAGTATAGGTCAAACGAGTGTTTTGTAAGCCACCTCCTTTGTTGATGGACTACATTTTCGAAGGACTCTCCCAATGAATTTCAACCTGCATTTCACTGCAGTTTTCTAATGCTGCAACTTCTGTGTATACTACAGCACCATCCGCGAAAAGCCGCATGGAACTTCCGACACTATCTAGTAGTAACTTAATGTTGGCTGATATTATACTCTCTCTTTCTTTCCTTCATATCCATTCAGGGATGTACCACTTTGTATTGTTCAGTAATTTTGTCTTCAGTGTCTGCACAGAGAACTCACTGAAGAAAGTAGTGTTAACTATCATCTTGCCTGGATATTGGAGTCTAGAAAGCTCCTTTGTGGTAAGCTCAGGAAATATCATTCCATGCTTGATAACATGGTCCCACTGGCAGTGAGTTTACTGTCTTGTCTTAATTTTGAATAGTATTATCATACTAACCAGAGAGTCACAGTATCCTAGAACAACTCCATGAAAGAAGCTTCTGGAGGCATCTCATGTTCATTCCACACTTACTTTCTTAAAACTGCATTACATAATGCATCAGTTATCCCCAGACAAATTAGTCTTTCAATCTGTGTTCATCAAAAGAGAGCCTATTCAATGACCCTTCTTTGTAAAGGATTTTTCTATTCTTTTGCTTTTCCTTCAGTCTCTATGCTGACACGTCACTTGTAGCTGACAAATGGAAACAGTGGATGGTAAAATTGTCTTCAAGTCTTAGACTAAGAAATTTGTGTGTGTGCTTTTTAACTTTTATGTGATGGACTTTGGTACTCTTTACAAAATATATATCTGTTGGTTATGTACAATGAGTTAAAACTGTGTGTCACTCTGATATTCAAACCCAGATCCTTGTTTTCGCAGGCAGTGCACCACCAATTGGAATATATGAGCATGTCTCACAGAGTGACTCAAGACTTGAACCTGCCACAGACTTCTTCCCTGTTTTTTGGAACTCTGCACTTTGGGAGAACCTTAACAAACACAATTTACACTGTATAAGCAATCATTGTCACCAACAATTTACAGATTCATATCTGAGAAGTAGCAAGTGTAAGCTACAAAACTGGTGTCCAGTCTAAAAGTGCAATATATCCTAGATCAGTATCCATGTTAAAAGTATGTATGTCTTTCTCCATGTTGACCAATTATGACCACCTCATTATCAGTTTGATTTAGTGCTTTGTAGAAGATGTTACTAACACCATTCCTCAAAATTCATGGCAGATGAAAACTGTGTGTTATACTGGGACTTCAGTCCAAAACATTGCCTTTTGACGGCAATAATCTTAAAGGCTGAGCTATCCAAGCATGACTCAAAACTGTACCTCAGAGCTTAACTTCCACTGTACCTGTCTCCTATCCTCCAAACTTCTCAGAAGTTGTCCTGCTGGACTAGCACTCCAGGAAGAAAGCCACAGCTTTGGTTACTGTCTACAGAATGAATCTTTCAGTCTGCAGTATGTCTGAAACTTCCTGACAGATTATAAATAAGTACTGGACCAGAACTCAAACACAGAACCAATGTCTACACCTACATCCATACTCCATAAGCCATCTTACAGTGTGCTTTGTGTACCTCTGTCATGTCCCCCTTTTTCCTGTTCTGATCACAAATGGTTTGTGGGAAGAATAACTGTAAGCCTCTTTGTGAGCTCAGAAATTATACCTTCATGGCCTTTTCACAAGATATATGTAGGAAGAAGCAATATCTAAGATGGAAAGTGAAAAGGGACCTCTTGTTGGAAAAATAGAATTTTCAATACAAGCAGAAATGTTCAGTAATGTGTAAAATATCTGTTTTAATTTGTTTGTACAAGTATATTGTAGTAATTTATTTCATTCTGTACATGCTCATACCAATTTGAAAGTTGTTTGAATGAAACAGGTGTCACTAATATAATTAAAAGCAGCTGATATCAGTCTTCTGAAAAAGGATCTCTTGTTGTCATGAGAAATGTCACAGCTGTGTATACTGTGCTTAACAAAATAGTATCTCCTAAATCTTATAGGCATTTTAAGAAGCTCATAGTAGCTTTGTATAGAAGAAGAAACTTTCGTGAATACCACAATGCCAAACAAGACAAGTGGTCTCTTTTTGTAAGAGATTTATAAATGCCTGCAGATGTTACCAATTTGCAGTTGGCAGAACCCTAAATGCTGGCTGACAGCTGATGTTACTATAACAACAAAAACCCACACATACAACACATGTTAACTCCGCTTTTGCTGCTAGAAATGAAAAAGGTGAAGTTGCTGTGAATGCATAGGAATGACTAAATGTCTTGAAGAACAGTAATGCAAACAAAGTACCTCACATAATGAAATATCTCCACTTTGAGTTCATCGCTAGCTATAAAGCTAGGGTACATTGCAAAGTGGGCATTGATGGAAATGAGTTTGTCCACTGCATCTTTTCCAAAAGAAATGGATCAGTTGGGTTTCCTGGTGCAATAATTCCAATAAAAAATTAATGTATTATGAACATCAGGATCTATTTCAAAGATGAATACAAAGACATTCTGTATCCTAAAGTAGAACCAGAAATGAAACCAGATCCTCAAGTCAATGACAGTAAGAATCCTGAGGAAGAACCTTATGAGCCACATATTCCAGAACCAAAGAAGAGGTGAAAATGCTGTTAGTGAATGATCTTGAACCCCATCAGACACAAGTATTTTGGAAGTAGAAAATCAAATCCTTTTGCAGTCATAAAATATGGGATTTCTATAATCTATTTTTGGAAGTTCAGTATTTTAGGTGGTTGTAGGCCTGCTAACCCATTAGCACCCTATTTATTTTTAGTACATATATATTCTGTAGTTCTGAAAAACTGTGTCCTGGCAACCCAATTTGTGGAACTATGAAGAAATTTTTGTTCACTTGTTGCCAAAATGTATAATTTTTGGCCGTCCTTATTTGTGGATGCTTGGCACTTGGCTATTGTTTTGTTATTACATTGCTTACTAAGGAAAATGATAAGGGATAAAGAAATTGCTAGTAATAAACTCAAAATAACATTTAAAAACAATTATTTATTTTACAATAAGTAACATTTACAAATCTTTTAACTAAAAAATTCTCCAAAACTGAAATTACGTTAAGACCTGATATGATATTTGGAACAGCATTCCGTTCTGACGGTAACATTACACTTCCCAAAATATGTTTTCAGCTATCCTTTGCAGTTCTCATACTGGCACTGTCTTTGCTTTTTATGCTTCTGGATGGCGTGCAGTTTCTGATCATACCCATACCCGGTACATTGCTCCTGAAAGGTGAAATGAGTTTTGTTGGTCTTCCCTTAGCTACCTCATTTTGAGACCTTTCTTCAGGTATGCTTTCATAACCTGTGTTCTTTCACTGAAAGTTCCTTCATTGCATCTCTTGAAAGCCAAGAATGCATTCACGAGTCATATTTACCACCCTTGTAAAAAGTCATCAGAACCACTTTTTACCACACACTGCAATATATGTTTCTCTATTAGTCAAGTGTGAAGATTGACACCCCCCCCCCCCCCCCCCCCCCCCCCCGCCCCCAATGAAATTCTTGTATATATTCAATGCATGTGGTTGTGGAACACTGACATTTTCTTTTTCGGATGAATTCCAATGTTGGACTTCTACGGTAGGAAACACAGTGTCGAAATTAGTTGCTAATGTGACACACTTGTCATTCCATTTACTGATCGAAACTTCCTTCTTTCTATAAAAGTTGAGCTTAAAATATCCCCTTTCTTTCTTTTTCATAACATTATCTGATGGTAGGGGGCACTTCCTTCTTCTGCTTTCTCTTATAGTTCCACCTGCATGGAATCACAGTTCCTTCAGATGAATGAATAGGTTATGACTAGTAAAGTAAGTGTCGAAAAAATATTGTAACTGTTCAGTTCATCAATAATGAACAACATTTTCAATACTACTTTGGAACCCAGTGGAAAGTTTGCATTGTCATCATTCTGGTCCTTCTCATAATACAATAAGAAATTGTAACAGTAACTATCAGTACCACATAAAGCCCAAAATTTATATCCAAAGCATATGGGCTTGTCTGACAAATTGCTTTATAGGGTGATATCCATAGTATCTCTCAATCATTTCATCCACTGCCAGGTTTTCCCGAAAGACTCCCCATTTTGACCACTGTCTCTGGCTGCCAAGGTGAGATGTGAGCAACAATTTGGCTGACTATGGTAAGCAGGAAGATGGGGTAGGGAGGGGATGGGATAGCAGGATAGGGGTGGGGGATATTAAGGTGCTGCTTGTGGGAGCATACAAGGAAGAGCTGGAGAGAGGGTAGGGCAGCTTGGTTGGATGATGGTCAGGCTGGTCGGGAGGGGCTGGGGAAGTAGGTGAGGGGGGGGGGGGGGGGGCAGGGTGCAACGGACGGAGAAGGTGAGAAGTAAAAAGTCTATGGGTTTATTGATGGAGTAGAGTGCTTTCTCGTGCTTGAGTGGGAACAGGAAAGTGGATAGGTGAGTGAAGGACAATGAATAACCAATGTTGACACCAAGAGGGTTATGGGACTGTAGGATATGTTGCAGGGAGAGTTCCCACATGCAAAATTCAGAAAAGCTAGTGTTGCTAGGAAGTATCCAGATGGCACAGGCTGTGAATCAGTCATTAAAATCAAGAATGTTGTGTTGGGCAGAATGCTCAGCAACTGGATGGTCCAGCTGTTTCTTGGTCACAATTTGTTGGTGGATGGTCATGCGGGCAGATGGCTTGTTGGTTGTCATGCCTACATAGAATGCAGCACAGAAGTTGCAGCGTAGCATGTAGATCACACATGACTGGTTTCACAGGTAGCCCTACCATGGATGGGATAGGTGATGCTTTTCTGTTAACATCATAGTAAAATACTGAAGATCAACAAGGGTAATTTAACCAGGTATTTTAATAAAAACATACAAACATCCTCTACTCACATGACATATACGTATACTACGTAACATATGGTGTAGCTCCATTTGTGATACACTGCTTACAAAGTATGATACAACAAATTGCCTTATATCTAGCCACTGAGGCTAATGGTTGAACAGAGTTTTATTTTTTTGATGGTAAAGCAAATATAACATCGGACAGTACTAACAAAATGGAAGACAAAATGATCTTCTGATAAAACGAAGTAATGTTCTCATGTTATGCCTAGTGTTGTCGTATTAAAGGCAGGCCAAAATTTCCATATTAATTCCCTCCTGGATTGTGACGTCTCCTGTCTTGAAGCAGGAGACTGTTTAAGAGCTCCCAAACTGTCTGCTCTTCACTAACACTGGCTGCTCTTCACCAACACCTGCGCATTGAGCAGGTGAATGCCAGATGACCTCAGATGTCAGTATATCTCCATCTCTCCAGGAGGATACTGTGGCATGTTTAGTACAAAGACAGGATCAGTTTACAAGAACAAAACATAAAGGTTTTCTTTTCTTACCACAAATCAGGTGTGTATAGGATAAAATGTCCAGACTGTGATGGCTGCTACTTGGGACATACAGGTAGAAGACTTCAGATAAGGTTAGGTGATCATGTAGCTTTGGACAAGGAGGATGTAGTTGAGAGATTAAACGTTGCTGCCCACCTGGTTGAGAGTGGCCATGCTCTCCTCTCTCCAAAATTGGGTGTTCAGGGTTATTGCACAAGACTGAGAAGGGCAGATTCATGGACCTCCTGGAGTGATGGAGATATACTGCCATCTGAGGTCATCTTGCATTCACCTGCTCAATAATCAGGTGTTGGCAAAGAGTAGCCAGTTTTGGAGTTCTTCAACAGTCCCCTGCTTCAAGACAGGAGATGTCACAATCCAGGAGGGAATTAATATGGGAATTTTGGCCTGCCTTTAATATGACAGCACTTGGCATGATACTATATGAGAACATAACTTTTTCTTATCAGTGGACCATTTTGTCCTCCATTTTGTTGGTACTGTCCAATGTTATATTTGCTTTACCATCAAACAAATAAAACACTATTAAACTATTAGCCTTAGGGACTAGACATAACACCGTTTGTTATATTGTTCTGTGCAAGCAGCATTACCCACAACACATCTGTAGGAATGCATTCAGGGTTTTCAGTGTTCCATATTTATAGAAGAGGATAAGTTTACTTATAAAATGAGCTGCTCATATTTTAGTGGGAATGTTCATATGTATTATGATTTTTATTCTTTGAAAACATTGTGGAAAGGATAGATTGCTACTCACCATACACAGGTGCTGGTTCACAGACAGGCACAATGAGACAGACTGCTAAAATATTAAAGCTATTGGACAAAGTACTTCTTCTGCAATAGTGAACATACCCACATTCGCAAAAGCACAACTCACACACATAGGCCACTGCCTCAGGGCACTAGAGCTCAAACACCTGGTCATGTGAGTGTGAGCTGTGCTTGTGTGGAAGTGTGTGTGTTTTCAAACAGTGGAAACCCCAGGTTGGAATATCAGCAATATTAAGAAAAGGATAGATTGCTATTCGCTGTAAAGGTGATACGTTGAGTAGCTGACAGGCACAACAAAAAGACTGTTACACTCTTAGCTTTCAGCAAAAAACTGTGTGTGGTTTCATTTGTCTGAGACAGCAGACGTATTTGCAAGTTGCATTTGCCTGTGTGTGTGTGTGTGTGTGTGTGTGTGTGTGTGTGTGTGTCTATTTCTGACAAAAGCCGTAATAACCAAAAGCTATAATTGTGTGAATCTTTTTGTTGTGCCTATCGCAACTCAGAATCTCCACTATACGGTGAGTAGCAACTTTCCTTCTCTAATATAGTTACATTTCATCCTGGATTTTCCACAGTTTGAAAATCATAGGTAACATTGCTGAGCCATGCACATGGCTTAAAAACACTAGTTATCTGATAATCACTACCGATAGAGTTCTGTTCTAATTCAGACAGTTCCCTATCAGAACGACTTCCTAGCAGAAGGATCTTCTTGATTTTTTACCCATCTGGCTAATAACCTTAACTCGCATTTTTCTCTCTGTGTTGTCAGAGTGTTCTTGAACTACACATTTTTGTCTACAATCTCTAGAGCAGTGTAAGTATTGGAGACATCTAGACTGAAGTTGGCAGACTAGGAGTATCTTTTGCCTGATCTGACTGGTTTGAATACAGTCCAGTCACCTACCTCGTTCCTAATTTCACTTCTGCCATTTACAGCTCTCAGCTGTTTTAATTCTGCCTGTGCTGTGGCCAAATCAACATTGAATTTCAAGATTAGCTGCTCTTTCTCTGTATTCATGGAACAGTATGCACAACCAATTCAGCATCAACTAGCAGGCTAGTAAACACTCGTGTTTTCTGTCTTCTTTTATGGTTGCAAAACATGGACACTCAAGGCCAGAGACAAACAGCGCATTGATGTGTTTGAGCTTTGGTGCTGGTGTAGGATGCTATGCATAAAACGGACTGACAGAAGAACAAATCAGTCCGTTATTGAACAACTCGATATCTCCAGATGCCGTTCTTCTTGAGTCACCAAAAAAACTCTCCAGTTCTTTAGCCTGATTGTCAGAAGAGATGGAGAAAATCTAGAGAAAATAATCTTGCAAGGAAAGATCAAGGGCACGAGACCAAGAGGAAGAGCAGCAAGCAAATGGAGAGATCAAATCAAGAAGATCTCCAGTCTACCGCTTCAGGAGGCACCAAGAGAAGATGGTAACCATCTGGGATGGAGAAGCTTGGTTCATGGGATCACGATGCTCAGCAATGAGCGCAATGACTTATGATGATGAATTCAGTGCCAATGGCTGGCCACATATTCATCCAAGCTGGTGACTTCGCAGTAGCCAATATGAGAAAAGTGTACACAGTTTTCACACTGTGACTGTTCCTCACTACTCTGTGGCAGTTTTCACACTTATGATGCTAAATAAAAAATTGCAATTATGTGTCTTTTCACAGTTTTATTTATTAAAAACAGTTGACATATGAGACCAGTACATAATTTATAGGAGGAACCTGTGTATATTGTTTACTAATGCTACTGTAGAGCTGAATATTACGTTGCTAGATATTTACTGTAAAATATGATGTTTTGTGTATGTGAGTGAACTACTAGTAGAGCAGAGACTGACATCAGATTAAGTTGTGTTCAGTACACAAGTATAAAGTGAACAAAGCTTTTAGTAAAACATAGTAACACAATTTGTTATTTTCATCCTCTAAATTGATAAAAATATTCTATGTAAATAAATAATATTCACTTATTCATTCACCACTGATAATGTACATGATATGGATTTTGATAGGTATCCTTGTTCCATATTTGTGGATTGAATTTCTGTAACACTTCATAAAATACAGACTGTTATTTATGGCAATACTACAGTAAGTACTTAACTTTGTTGTCCTTACAACTCTAACTGCTGTCACTATTTGACAGCTGATTAATGTAAACACATATATACTAACATGTCTACAGCCACAGATGCACTAAAATTAAACATCTATCACTTAGACAGCACCATTTAATCACTGAAATATCAGAATTTAGCAGTTCTATCCATGTCAGCATTTCCAGTGCAGCCAGGTGACTGTTGGTGTAAAATAAAATAATGGCATCAAATGTGTTTAAAATGTAACAACAAACAGACATCGGGTGTATGGGCCTATTGTTATGTGCCTCTGTTGAATGATATTTCTTAAAAATGGAAATAACTTACACATATTCCCAGTCACTATGAACACGCATAACTTCTCCAGCAACCTATGGTAGTCTGCTGCAAGAAGAGGAACAATTCTTTTGCATACTTCATGTAGAATTATGTAAGTGTACCACCTGGCACATTTACCTTTCCTCATTTGAGTAATTATAGTTGATTTTCTATCTTGCAGTTATTTATTTTGCAGTCTGTCATTCTGGTGTTTTGTAGTAATTGGAGAACCAACAGTATGATCTTCCTCAATGAGACAATTTTTGAAAAAGTAATGTAATGTTTTGGCCTTCTCTCTGTCATCGTCTGTTTTGATATCATTATGATCTGTAGAGATGGCTTTGATCCATTCACTGATTTAACAAAATACTTGAATGTCTTAGGATTTCCTGTCAAATTGGAAGAGAGAATTTTACTTTCAAATTCATGGGATGCTTCATTCTTAGTTCTCTCTTTGCTAATTTTGATTGTGTTCAGTTTCTATTTGTCTAGGAGGCTTTGGCTGTATTTAAATCTGCCATGAAGCTCTCTTTGGTTCTGGAGGAGTGGTCTAACCCAGCTGTTGAACAATGGGTGGTCTTTTCCATGCCTCATAACTTCTTTTAGCAAATGTCTGTCTGATGAATATTGTACTTTGTCCTTTTATACAAAACATTTTCAGCCTCGTGTATGAATGTTTCATTTGGACTGCTCAGCTGATTTGAAATCTGTTCTTGTCACACTTACAAAGCAGAAATAACTTCCTACCTTTCTACATTCCTATTTACTCTCCTAATCAGTTGTACTACAGTGGCTTTGTTATCGCTGATTCCCTGACACAAGTTATCCGAGTCAAAAAGTTCCAACCAGGCAAGATGGAACAGTGGTTATTACTCTTGACTCACAGTGGGGAGGAAAGCAGTTAAACTCCCTGTCTGGCAACCTAGATCTAGGTTTTCTGTGATTTCTCTTAGTTGCTCCAGGCAGGATTGTTCCTTTGAAAAGGGTGTGGCTGACTCCCTTCCCCATCTTTTTGTAATCTGAGCTTGTGCTCCTTCTCTAATAACTGTGTAAATACTTCTCCATCCTGAAAAACCCACATGTGTGTGCCACACATACTTTTCTACCCTAGTAACCACTTAATGTGTGTAGGGCATGCCCAACCTACAGTTCCACACCCAATAGTAAAGGTCGAAAGATCGGCATCTGAGATCATCAAATAATTGTTTGAGCCTCTGGTTTATGCCTTCCACTTGTCTCCGAACAAGTGGACCATGATCAGCATCAAATATGCTGCAAAACACTACCACGGCTTTCAGCCTGCATGTGAGGCTAGCTGTCTTCACCAAAGCTACAAGCCACCTGTAGTAACTGAAGATTGCCTCTGAACCCAGGTGGCAGGCTTCATACAAGCTGACATGAGTCATAAGCATGCCTTTTTTGGACAGTACACTTACTGGCAGATTTTTTGGGGGGACATCAGTCTTCTGGGTGGTTTGATGCAGCCTTCTCTGAATTCCTCTTCTCTGCCAACCTCTTCATCTCACAGTAGCACTTGCTCCCAATGACCTCAATTATTTGTTGGATATATTCAAATCCCTGTCTTTCTCAACAGTTTTACAGCCTGCAGCTCCCTCTAGTACCATGCAAGTTATTCCTTGATGTAATAACACATGTCCTATCATTCCTCACTGTTATTTCTGTCAATGTCTTCCACATGTTCCTTTGCTCACTGATTCTGCAGAGAACCTCATCATTTCTTATCTTATCAGCCCATATGATTTTCAACATCTCTCAATAGCATCACATGTCAAATGATTCAGCTCTCTTCTTTTCCATTTTTTCCATTGACCACATTTCACTACCATACAATTCTGTGCTCCAAATGTACATTCTCAGAAATTTCTTCCTCAAAGTAAGATTGATATTTGATTCTACCAGACCTCTTTTAGGTAGCAGTGTTGTCTTTTCCTGCATAGTCTTCTTTTTATGTACACCTTGCTTTATCTGTTAGCTGTCATTTTACTGCTGAGGTAGCAGAATTCCTTTGCTTTGTCTACTTCATGGCCCCCAATTTTGATGTTCATGTTTCTATGGCTTCTCATCACTTGTGTCTTTCTTTGGTTTGCTCTCAATTCAGACATCTACATCTACATCTACATCTACATCTATATGATTACTCTGCAATTCACATTTAAGTGCTTGGCAGAGGGTTCATCGAACCACTATCATACTCTCTCTCTACCATTCCACTCCTGAACAGTGCGCGGGAAAAACGAACACCTAAACCTTTCTGTTCAAGCTCTGATTTCTCTTATTTTATTTTGATGATCATTCCTACCTATGTAGGTTGGACTCAACAAAATATTTTCGCATTTGTAAATAGATCTCGCCGCGACAAAAAACGTCTTTGCTTTAATGACTTCCATCCCAACACGCGTATCATATCTGCCACACTCTCTCTCTCCTATTACATGATAATACAAAATGAGCTGCCCTTTTTTGCACCCTTTCGGTGTCCTCTGTCCATCCCAGCTGGTAAGGATCCCACAACGCGCAGCAATATTCTAACAGAGGACGAACAAGTGTAGTGTAAGCTGTCTCTTTAGTGGACTTGTTGCATCTTCTAAGTGTCCTGCCAATGAATCGCAACCTTTGGCTTGCCTTCCCCACAATACAGGGTGATTCAAAAAGAATACCACAACTTTAGGAATTTAAAACTCTGCAACGACAAAAGGCAGAGCTAAGCACTATCTGTTGGCGAATTAAGGGAGCTATAAAGTTTCATTTAGTTGCACATTTGTTCGCTTGAGGCGCTGTTGACTAGGCGTCAGCGTCAGTTGATGCTAAGATGGCGACCGCTCAACAGAAAGCTTTTTGTGTTATTGAGTACGGCAGAAGTGAATCGACGACAGTTGTTCAGCGTGCATTTCGAACGAAGTATGGTGTTAAACCTCCTGATAGGTGGTGCTGCCACCACATTGGCACTTATCTGTCTGTAACTACCTGAACGTCAACTACCTGAGGTGATGGATCGGCCGCCAGGCAGCCCGTGACAGAGCCCTTCATCACTGGCCTCCAAGAAGCCCTGATCTTACCCCCTGCGATTTTTTCTTATGGGGGTATGTTAAGGATATGGTGTTTTGGCCACCTCTCCCAGCCACCATTGATGATTTGAAACGAGAAATAACAGCAGCTATCCAAACTGTTACGCCTGATATGCTACAGAGAGTGTGGAACGAGTTGGAGTATCGGGTTTTAATATTGCTCGAGTGTCTGGAGGGGGCCATATTGAACATCTCTGAACTTGTTTTTGAGTGAAAAAAAAAACTTTTTAAATACTCTTTGTAATGATGTAGAACAGAAGGTTATATTATGTTTCTTTCATTAAATACACATTTTTAAAGTTGTGGTATTCTTTTTGAATCACCCTGTATTATCTATGTGGTCTTTCCAACTGAAGTTGTTCGTAATTTTTACACCCAGGTACTTAGTTGAATTGACAGCCTTGAGAATTGTACTATTTATCGAGTAATCGAATTCCAACGGATTTCTTTTGGAACGTATGTGGATCACCTCACACTTTTCGTTATTTAGCAACTGCCACCTACCACACCGTACAGCAATCTTTTCTAAATCGCTTTGCAACTGATACTGGTCTTCGGATGACCTTACTAGACGGTAAATTACAGCATCATCTGCGAACAACCTAAAAGAACTGCTCAGATTGTCACACAGGTCATTTATATAGTTCAGGAACAGCAGAGGTCCCAGGACGCTTCCCTGGGGAACACCTGATATCGCTTCAGTTTTACTCGACGATTTGCTGTCTATTACTACAAACTGCGACCTTCCCCACAGGAAATCACGAATCCAGTTGCACAACTGAGACGATACCCCATAGGCCCACAGCTTGATTAGAAGTCGCTTGTGAGGAATGGTGTCAAAAGCTTTCTGGAAATCTAGAAATATGGAATCAACTTGAGATCCCGTGTCGATAGCGGCCATTACTTCATGCGAATAAAGAGCTAGCGCCGTTGCACGAGAACGATGTTTTCTGAAACCATGCTGATTACGTATCAATAGATCATTCCCTTTGAGATAATTCATAATGTTTGAATACAGTATATGCTCCAAAACCCTACTGCAAACCGACGTCAATGACATACGTCTGTAGTTCGATCGATTACTCCTACTACCCTTTTTAAACACTGGTGGGACCTGCACAATTTTCCAGTCTGTAGGTACAGATCTATCGGTGAGCGAGCAGTTGTATATGATTGCTAAGTAGGGAGCTATTGTATCAGCGTAATCTGAAAGGAACCTAATCAATATACAATCTGGACCTGAAGACTTGCCCGTATCAAGCGATTTGAGTTGCTTCTCAACTCCTAAGGTATCTACTTCTAAGAAACTCATGCTAGCTGCTGTTCGTGTTTCAAATTCTGGAATATTCCATTCGTCTTCCCTGGTGAAGGAAATTCGGAAAACTGCGTTCAATAACTCTGCTTTAGTGGCACAGTCATCGCTAACAGTACCATCGGCACTGCGCAGCGAAGGTATTGACTGCGTCTTGCCGCTTGTGTACTTTACATACGACCAGAATTTCTTTGGATTTTCTACCAAATTTCGAGACAATGTTTCATTGTGGAACTTATGAAAGGCGTCTTGCATTGAAGTCCATGCCAAATTTCGCGCATCTGTAAATTTTAGCCAATCTTCGGGATTTCGCGTTCTTCTGAACTTCGCATGCTTTTTCCGTTGCCTCTGCAACAGCGTTTGGACCTGTTTTGTGTACCATGGGGGATCAGTTCCATCTCTTACCAATTTATGAGGTATGAATCTCTCAATTGCTGTTGCTACCGTATCTTTGAATTTGAGCCACATCTCGTCTACATTTGCATAGTCAGTTCAGAAGGAATGGAGATTGTGTCTTAGGAAGGCTTCTAGTGACACTTTGTCTGCTTTTTTATATAAAATTATTTTGCGTTTGTTTCTGGTGGATTTGGAAGAAATGGTATTGAGCCTAGCTACAATGACCTTGTGATCACTAATCCCTGTATGAGTCATGATGCTCTCTATTAGCTCTGGATTGTTTGTGGCTAAGAGGTCAAGTGTGTTTTCGCAACCATTTACAATTCGCGTGGGTTCGTGGACTAACTGCTCGAAATAATTTTCGGAGAAAGCATTTAGGACAATCTCAGAAGATGTTTTCTGCCTACCACCGGTTTTGAACAAGTATTTTTGCCAACATATCGAGGGAAGGTTGAGGTCCCCTCCAACTATAACCGCATGGGTGGGGTATTTATTTGTTACGAGACTAAAATTTTCTCTGAACTGTTCAGTAGCTATATCATTGGAGTCAGGCGTCGGTAGGTGGAGCCAATTATTAACTTAGCGGCTGTTAAGTATAACCTCCACCCATACCAATTCACACGGAGTATCTACTTTGACTTGACTACAAGATAAACCACTACTGACAGACACACACACTGCACCAGTGTGTGTGCTCATTAAACTGTTCGTGCCATTCAACATGTTGTGCATTTCTTCCTTGCTTTCATTGAGGATACAATGCATCAGTGAAACATATCATTTATATCCTTTCATTCAAAAATGAAAAGCTAGGATGGACTGTAGCAATATTATGAAAAGGAAAGTTGCTACTCAACATATACTGGAGGTACTGAGTCGCAGATAGACACAACAAAAAGACTGTCACAAATAAAGCTGTCAGTCAGTAAGGCCTTTGTCAAAAGTAGACAACAGACACACATACACACTCATGCAAACGCAACTCTCACACACATACATGGCCATGACTGCTGTCTCAGGCAACTGAGGCCCCACTGCGAGCAGCAGCACCAGTGCATGATGGGAGTGGTGACTGGGTGGGGGTGTAGCAGAAAAGGAGAGAAGTAAAAAGACTGGTGTTATCATGGAATGAGGGCTGTGTAGTGATGGAATGGGAACAGGGAAGGGGCTGGGTGGGTAAGGACAGTGACTTACAACTTTCATACTAAATTTTAAATCAAACAATGGAAATTCCAGGCAGGAAATCAATAGCATAGGAAAAGATGAATTGCTACTTACTGTAAAGTAGACACATCAAGCTGCAGACAACAGAGAGACAAGTGTGCGCGTACACACACACACACACACACACACACACACACACACACACACACACACACGACTGCCAACTCCAACATCTCAGGTCAGAATTCAACATCGTGTGTGATGCAAGCAGAAATCTGGATGGGGTGGGGGAGGGGAAGGGGAAGGGGAAGGGATAGCAGTATACTGGTGGGGAGAGAGATGAACACTTCTGGTGGAGTGTGCAGGGACTAGACAGCCAACAGGTGCAGTGTCGGGAGGTTGTGGGTCAGGGAGGTGGGGAAAAAAGAACAAAAAAAAGGGGAGCAGGGAAAGATGAGTGGATGCATTGGCAGAGGGCTACATATAAACGGGGTGGGAGATGAGAATGGGAAGGAGATGATAGGACAGAGGGGGTAGAAACTGTTGGGTGGAGGGTGTGGGGACAATAAGTTACTGTAGGTTAAAGCCAGGATAATTATAGGAGTGGAGAATGTGTTGTAAGAATAACTCTCATCTGTGCAGTTCAGAAAAACTGTTGGTGGAGGGAAGGATCCAGATGGCTTGGTTAGTGAAGCAGCCATTGAAATCAAGTGTGTTATGTTCAGATACATTTTGTGCCACAGGATGGTCTACTTTGGTCTTGGTCACAGTTTGGTGATGGCCTTTCATCCTGGTGGACAGCTGTTTGGTTACCATACCAAAATAAAAAGCTGTGCAACGATTGCGGCAGAGTTGGTAAATGACATGGCTGCTTTCATAGGTGGCCTGGCCCCTGTTGTGGTAGGATAAACCTGTGACAGGACTGGAATAGGAAGTGCAGGGTTGGTGGATTGGGCAAGTTTTACACCTGGGTATTCCACAGTGATATGATCCTTGTGGCAAGGGGTTGGGCATGGGAGTGACATAGGGATGGACTAAGAAGTTGTGGAGGTTGAGTGGGTGATGGAATACCACTTTAGGAGGCGTGAGAAGTATGTTGGATATGACGTCCCTCACTTCAGTGCACAATGGTAGGTAATCAAAGACCTGGTGAAAGATGTGGTGATACTGGGAGATGAAGGGGACACTCCTTTGTGGCTGGTTTTTTGGGGTGGTGGGATGATTTCGGATGTGAGAGGAAATGGCACTGGAGATCTGTTTATGGACTAGGCCTTGGGGATAGTGCCTGTGCGTGTGTTGTTATTGGATCCTGAATTTCCATTGTTTGATTTTATTCCAGTAAATAGCTTTTCTTTGTCTCCTTTATGTAATGGGAATCAGGCCAAACATAGTAGCAAATTATATGACTACAGTGAGTTTGAAGTTCATCATGAGCTGAAAGTATTAACATTATGCCCGACAGAAAAGAAATGTTAAAGAATGGAAAATACAGGATGCAATAATGATAATTTTATTAAAAGGATAGATTGCTACTCACTATATGAAATGTGTGGTGAGTCACAGACAGGCACAACAAAATGAATGCTATACATTGAAGCTTATGGCTTCTTCTAACGTAGAAAACACGAACACCTTCATGCAAGTGCATCTGACACACTTGTGACCACTCTTGATCATTGATGTTCATGTGTGTGAGAATCATGCTTGTGTAAATGTGTTTGTGTTTTCTACTTCAGAAGAAGGCCTTTTAGCTGAAAGCTTAAACATATAGCATTATTTCTGTTGTGTCTGTCTGTGAGTCAACGTTTTTGCTGTATGGTGAGTAGCAATCTGTCCTTTTCATAGTATTATAGAAAAGAATATTTATTACCTACTGCTGAAACTGGAGAAATTGGTGCAAGTTTTGCAGACATGAAGGTGTAAACTGATTTGTAGCTATTGTGAAAGCAGTTCTTAATGGGTAAAGTAGCCTTAAAGGAAATATAAACAGTGTATGTAGGTGCTGAAGATATGGAAAATTAATGCTGATAGAATACAGGAAACATATGTACAAAATAAGTTGTTAGAAGTTAACAATGGACTAGTATTTGTGATTGGAATACATATTTTAGATGCTGAATCATGGTCACAACTACCGTTACTTCTGACTCCTTTCCTACACCTATTACCCCTCCTAGTCTACAGTTCAAGATAACTTTTGTTTATTTAAGCACTAACATATCTTCCTATTCCTTGTTTTAATTTTTATCTGCCTCTTTCTTCCAATGAAAGAAGGAACGCAAAAGGTTCAGCACAGGTTTGTCTTCTTGTTTTCATCTGCATGTCTGTTGACTATAACTACTCTGCATGTATGCAGTACAGATGTGTTGGTGTTAATGTGTGCAATAAACTGAATTTGTAAAACAAGTAAACTGGACTTTTAAGTTGTACAGTTTTTTATTATCTGTGCTTCATTTTAATACACTTACCTGTTTATTTCTAGTAATCTGTGTTGGCACTGAGAATAATGGGTGTACAAGTGACATTTTTATGTTTGGTGGTCTCAGTTGTGAGAGCACAGGCAAAAGTTGGTAATGGAGAAGCTGCCTCAGCCTGGGCATCCCAACTTGATACAGAGATACCAGCTTATTGTAATGTGCCACCAAAACAAGACTGGAACATAGTATCATATTCTGACAAGCATGGGGACATGGTGCCATCTTTGGACTCAAGTGCAATCTCACTTGACAAACTCTTTCACGTCACATCGTAAGTGAATTGAATTGAATTTTATTTGATCCTGTAAGATTACATTGTGTACAGTAATTGTACGTGTAATATAGGACATGTCAAAGTATTAACATTCTTTATCACTTATTTTTCTACACCTTTAGCTTACATTTTTACATCACTGATAATGAGTAACAATATATACAAATTTAATGGCATAAGTATTCTGCAACACTTTAAAACTCTTTTTTCAATGAGATAGTCTTTAAGTTGCTTTGGAAAGTCATTGTGAAGTACACTATCTTACAGGTTTTTGGGCAGACTTCTTAGTAGTCTGACCCCACAGTACTGGGGTCCTTTTTCTAGCATTGCCAGTCGGTGGGGTATGCTTCGTACTTCATTCTTCTTTCTTGTATTGTGGGTGTGTACACTAGCATTTGTAATCCAGTCCTCACTGACTTTTGTGATGTACATTATTGTTTTGTATATATACAACGATGAAAAAGTTAATACCTGAATTCTTGAAACAGTTTCTGCATGTTTCAGAGGTCTTTCTTCTTAAAATGATCCTAATTGCCTTCTTTTGTACTGTGAACACTCGTTTTGTCTCTTGTTTATTTGAGTTTCTCCACACAGTCACTCCATACTGTAAGTATGGTTCGAAAAGTCCATGATACACTGTACACAGAAGGTTCTTGTCTGAATACTGTGATAGCTGCATCATTAAGAATATGACAGAGCTCAGTTTCTTACAGACATTATTAATATGTTTTTTCCATTTCAGTTCATTATCCACAAGAATACCTAAGAATCTAGCAGATTCTACTTCTTCCAGCCTTGTTCCATCAACCTATAAATCCATGTCTACAGCCTTTTCCTTGTTTTTAAACACTGCATACATAGTCTTTTTTAGATTTATAACCAGTTCATTTTCCAACAGCCATTGAGCTGTGACATTTGCAGATATGTATGCTCTTCTCTCAAGCTGTTCCATATTTTGGTCTCTATTTAGTATTGTCATGTCATCAGCATACAATATTTTCTTTTCTTCCCCCTCAACACCTATATCATTAACAAATACATTAAATAACAATGGCCCCATTACCGAACCCTGCGGCACTCCATATTTGATGGATTTGGTTTTTGATTGGTACGAGTTTCCTAATGATACATACTGCTTGCGGTTGTACAAGTATGATTTTATCCATTCACGTGGTTGCAGAGACAACCTTTCTCTCATCTAAGGACTGTAAAATGTATTCTGTTAGACTGACAATTGCTGATTCTGTAGATTTACCCTTTCTGAAACCATGTTGTGAGGGCATGAAAATGTTATGTTTGTCCAAATAGTTAACTAATCTGGTATACATAAGCATTTCTAGGATTTTTGAGAAACCTGATATCAGTGAAACGTACACTGGCACTACCTTCGTTATCTTCAGTTTTTCTGGAAAAATTGCATCTCTGAAAGAACAGTTTGCTATGTTCAGCAGTGGTGTTATTATCTCCTCACATACCATCTTTATTACATAATTTGATATTTCATCATCACCAGCTGATTTCTTGGACTTCAGTTTCTGTATAGTTTTCCGCAATTCATCTTCTGTGACTGTTCTTAAGAACATAGTACTGCATGATCTTTTTGGTACCTTAATACCTTTCTGTTTTTGACTATTTCTTTCCAATTTTAGGTTTTTGACTACACTGATATAGTTATTATTCAGTATGTTTGCTATTTCCATACCATCTGTGACCACTGTGTTGTCTATTTTAATTGACCTAATACCTTCTTCTTTGTTTGACCCATCTTTTTCCTTTCTTTCAGCATTGATTGCATTCCAAGCTGCCTTTGCCTTGTTTTTTGAGTTCGCTGTAGTGGTGTCAATTGTTCTTGCTTTCGCTTCTCTTATTGTTTTTCTATACTTCTTTTTTAACATTTTATATTTTTCAGCTTCGCCTATCCGTCTCACGTCCTGAAGCTTCCTTCGCTGTTCTAGTATTTCACTGGTAATCCACTGTGTTTGATGTTGCTGCCTTTCTTGTCTCTTTACTTTGGGAAATGCTACGTTAAAATGGTACTTAATTGTTGAAATAAATGCATCATATTTTTCATTTACACTCTGGGCCTCTAGGGTTTCATTCCAGGTTTCCTTACTTAACATTGTTCTAAAGATGTTGATATTATGTTCACTGATGATCCTAATTTCTTTGGTTGTTTGTTTTGGTTCTGATACTGTGTCATAACTTCTGCAAAAGCTGATTAGTTGTCCATGATGATCAACAATGTTTCTGGATCTTTCAAAGGCATTTGACACCACTGACCATGAAATGCTGATACAAAAATTAAGCAACTATGGCATTCGGGGACAACTGCAGTAAACTGAGAATAAGTATTTTTCTAAGTGGAAAAAATGTCATTCTCTGGAGACTACAGTTGTGTTACCATTATGACTTTTCTTGCACGGTGTACTAATTTTTAAAGGTGTCCTCCATTGTGCTCCTTTCTTTCCTGCATTAGTGTAAGCTGCTTCCCCTGTCCACACCTATACGTTCCACATCTAATAGGATTTTCCAGATCTTCAATTGCTTTTCTTCCCTCTCCCTGACCCCACTTCTCTCACATATCTCCACCACCCACCATTGCCGAGACAACAACTTACTCAATTTTGGCCACAGCATAAGGAGAATGGTTAGTCTGTCTGTCTGTCACTCCCTCTCCGTGTGTGTGTGTGTGTTATATGAAACTACTTAATTACCTTGATTGTAGCATCTAGAATGTTGTATATGAAGAAAGATGTGATAATGTATACTAGGTGTCAACAAGAGATATTGTGAGAGGGGGGGGGGGGGGGGGGGGGAGGGCATGAAACTGCTAAGGTCAGTTGTACTGCCCTGCCATTCTTGTGACTGAACATAAGTTTCAGTCTCTTTGAGTCACTTTGTTGAGAGACTTAGAGTTATTATGCTTTATGAATTTAATATGAATATGAAATGAATTTAATATGAAATCTAAGAGAAATTCCATTGATGGGTCTGTTCTGTCTTTTTGTGACAGCAGTTGTTTTTATATTATATGTGCTCATTTTATATTGGCATGCTAATAAAATTTGGTCACATAGTATCTATTGACTGTGAAGAAAACATTAAAATTTAAAATGGAACTGCTGATGGTAAAGAAGTCAGTGTGGTGTAGAGTGTGTATTATATGGATTCATCATCATCATCATCATCATCATCATCATCATCAGTGTTCTGCCTAAAGGCCAGTTTTCACATGGTAGTTCTCCAGGCTGTCCAGTCTTCTGCCATCCTCTTCCCTTTATGTCGTCTATCATCTTGTATCTCCTTCTTCCTCTCAGTCTTCTCCCACAAACCAATCCTTCCAAAGCATCTACTAGCAAGCCCTCCCTTCTCAATGAATGTACCAACTAGTCCTTTTTATTTTCTCACAAACCCTTCAGCAGACATCTTCTCCCACCAACCCTTTCCAATACTCTTTCATTACTCACTCTTTCCATCCAGCTTATTCTCTCCATTCTCCTCCACATCCACATCTCAAATGCTTCTAACCTCTTTTCACCCTCTCGCCTCAGTGTCCATGTTCCTGCCCCATATAGTGCCACACTCCAGACAAAACATTTTCCAAGCCTTTTCCTTAGTCCTTTATCTAATCTGCCACATAAGAGTCTCCTCTTTCTGATGAATGCCTCCTTCACTATGGCAATTCAAGTTTTCACCTCCTGGTGACATCTCAAGTCTTCAGTTATCGTGCTTCTGAGATATTTAAATGCTCTTACTTGGCTAATGGTAGATTGTCCTATTTTAATATTGGACAATCTGTGTCTTGTACTGATGACCATACTCTTTGTTTTTGCTGTGTTTATTTGCATCCCATATTCCACACAAGCTTCATTCAGATCTTTGAGCATGTTATTCACTGTCCGCTCACTTTCTGCCACTAATACCATGCCATCAGCAAATATTATACATTCTATTCTCTTTCCACCAATACATATTCCTCTTTTCCCATCTAAGCTTTTCGCAATAATCTCTTCAAGGTATATGTCAAACAACAGTGGGGAAAGGCAACAACCTTGTCTAACACCTCATCCAGTGCTGCTTCCTTCTGACATTTCATTTCCAATCCTTATCCTTACTTTCTGGTGTAAATATAGATTCTGTATCAGTCATCTCTCTCTTTCCAATCTACTCCTTTCCTCTTCAAGATATCTATCAGCTTGTTCCACTGAACTCTGTCAAAAGCCTTTTCTAAATCTATAAAAACAGCAAAGATTTTTCTACCCTTTTCCATATATCTTTCCCCTATAGTTCTTAGCAAGCCAATAGCATCTCTTGTTCCTTGTCCTCTTCTAAATCCGAACTGCTCCTCTGCAATCCCTCTATCCAGCTTGCCTTATAACCTTCTATTCAACACTCTCAGCAAGACTTTAGCTGCATGAGAAATTAGACTGATGGTCCAGTGCTCTTCACATTTTTTAGTGTTTCTCTTTTTCTCTGTTGGTATCATGACTGTTGCAGCAAAGTCCTCAGGCCATTCCCCTTTGTCATATATCTTGTTACAGAGGTAGACTATTTCTTTCCTTGCCTTGTTTCCCAGACTGGCAAATCATCTATTCCACATACCATCCTATTCTTCATCTCCTTCAGCACCTTTTTGACTTCTGCTTCCAAGATGGTAAATCCCTTTCCATCTTCCAGCACATATTGCTCCTCTTCAACCTTAATTTCGCTTTGCATTTCACCCCCCTTATACAGACATTCAATATATTCTTGCCATCTGTTCAAAACCTCCTGTGGTTCTTCTGCTAGAGTACCATCCGCTCTTTCTATTTCCATGTTACTCCTCTTTCTTTTACGTTCAAAAACTATCTCACTAACCAGTCTATACATCATTTCATACTTTCCCTCTCTCTCTCCATTTTCTCTATTTCATCACATTTCTGCTTCATCCATTTTTCTCTTGCTTCTTCAGTTTATCTTCTTAATTCATTATTCAGTTTCCTGTACCTCTTTTTGCCTTCTTCAGTTTCTACATTTTTCCACTTTCTGTGCTCTTCCATCTTTTTCAACATGTTTTCTGTTATCCATTCTTTCCTGGTGCTTTGGGATACTCTAATTCCTAGTACTTCTTTGGCAGAGTTGATGAGTCCTTCCCTCATTTTTAGCCACTTTTCAATAACACTTTCATCAACACTACCTCTTTGCCATTTTTCCATAAGTCTGTTCTCCAAATCTGATGCCTTTCCTACCTCTTTGAGTCTTTCTATGTTTAGTCTTTCATTTGCTTTACCTCTCCAGACTTTTTTCAACTTCACTTGTATTTCTCCCATCACTAGGTTGTGGTCTGAATTTATATCCGCTCCTGGATAAGCTTTAGCATACTTCAAACAGTTCCTAAACCTTTTTTGTATCAGGATGTAGTCCAGCTGATATATTTCCGTATTCAAATTTGATATCCATGTGTAATGTCTCCTTTTGTGGTGTTCAAATAATGTGTTACCCACTGCTAATGAATTTTCTTTACAGAAACTAATTAGTCATTCACCTCTCTCATTTCTTATTCCTAATCCAAATTTTCCTACTGTATCTTCATCTCTTCCTTCACCCATACTGCATTCCAGTCCCCCATGATGATAATGCAGGCATTTCTATTTTCTTTCTTGATGAGTTCTTGTATTTTCTCATAATATTCTTCCACTTCCTCATCTCTGTGCTGGCTGGTTGGCATATATACCTGTATTAATACCAAATCTTTTGAACTACCCTTCAGCCGTATCATCATCAGTCTTCCATCAATATATTGTACCTTCATTACCTCATTTTTGAACTTTTGCCCTATCAATATTCCTACTCCGTTTTCATCACTCTTGATTTACCCTGTGTAAATGAGTTTATAATCTCCACTTTCTATCTCCCCATTCTCTCCCCATCTCATTTCACACAAACAGAGGGCATCTAATCTGTTCCTTTTCATCTCCTGTTTTGCATTCTCTAGCTTTCCTGCTCGCAGAAGTGTCCTCACATTCCATGTTCCAATCCATATCTTTCCTCCCTTCACTGTCCCTTTCTTCCTTTCAAATATGTCTACTCTCAATGTGTTCCCCTCCCGGAGAACCGAATGAGGGGAAGTTTTAACTCTGGAATCTTTCACATGGAGAGACATACCTTGTACTGCTTGGGAATATAATGTGGTAGCTTCCTGTTACTTTCCACATAGGCAGTAGGATGCCCAGCCTAAAGTCAGCCGCTCACCATGAGTCAGATGCTGTCTGTAGCCGCTCCTCTGGGGTTCAGTCACTACTTGTACTCTTTTTGTAACCAAAGAGAAAAGGTGCCTCTTCTGCCAGCTCTGCCGTACCGAAGCCCATCTTCTCCGCCTTCACTGCTGTTGAGGTCTTCACCATATCCCTTGCAAGAGGCCCTCATGAGGTACTATCACCCAGGCCAGGTGAACCAAGGTTTTTTAACGAGGTGTTACTCCTCCCCCTCCTTCCTTCTCAACTGGGCTGGGGACCGGCTATGGTGGAGTTGGATTGCTGATAATTAAAATATTTGCAGACTTGCAAAAGTTGAAAGTTTATGCCAAAAGTTTCACAGGCACAATAACAATGTGAACCATAAGATTTTAAAAAATGGGCCTCCAACAGATGAGATGCAACTATCACAACAAATTGATTGAACTTAAAAATGCAGAACTGTTCATTAATTTAGAGACAAAATGTTGTTACCAAAAGTGTTCGTGAAATTTACATAACTTGTAGATCTTCATTCAAGAGGTGTAGCTTCACTGCAAATACTCCTGAGGTCTTATGCTGTGGTGCTGTGCAAAACTCATTGTGTAATATGTGAAATAAAATCCAGGCTTAAATTTTTCACAAAATTGCTTTATTCACACACAAGATGTTTGGTGGCAAAAAATATGTAAACAAAGTTCTACATGCTGTGTTGTTTGTTATGGCATAAAGTCAAGGCTTCTGGTGACTGGTTCTAGTTTAATCTTTCAGTAGATGTCATATTCGGTGGTTCATGTACTTCAACAATACGTACAGTATGGTAGGAATTTGGTGGTTGTTCCCTTCACAACTTTACTGCTCCATTACCAAGTGGTATCGGTCCTTGCAGTTGTTGAGTTTGTTGAGTTACATTTGCATCTACCCATCAAACTTCAGGTGTCGAAGGGTCTTTCCAAGGTTGTATACTATCAGGATTGTCTTCCGGATATATATCACGTCTGCATGAATTACCATACTGATTATTCGAATCATTCTGTCTGCGCTTACAATTGGGTTTTCCTGTACTAATCTGATTCACCTGATTATTATTATTTTCATAGGTTTCTTTAGTATAATAGGTGTTATATTTATACTGATTATTATTATTGGCTTTACAATAGCCATAAGATTTTTCCTGTCCTCCTTCATGTAGTATAGGTTTAGGATTTCTATCTCGGTTGTCATTATTGTTATTATTATTATTATTTTTATTATTATTACTATTATTATGTTGTGAGGTAGACATTTGATTATTATTCCACACTCAGGCATCTTCAAGTATCAGATCGATCAAATTGACTACAGACAGAAACTGTTACACCTCATAGTCAGGGACATTTATAAGTTTCTCATGTATATGAATAGGTAATCTTCCTTTCAAAATACTTTATCCCTTCCCTATGGCAAATAGGATCACTCCAGTACCTTGTTTTATTAATGTATTTCTCAAAATGCTGTCTTAATTAACCTCATTTACTATTATAAAATTCTGGTTGATACACCTCCTTTCATAGACTCTCTTGTTTGCTACTCTACCAGTATTTCGCTAAGAAAAGTTGTTCAAACTTCGTGCATGTATTACAGTTATCGCTCACTTCTGCAGCCCACATTGCTGCTTCATCTGTGATCTTGGATACAATAAACTGAAGTCTATCTTGTTCAGACCAACTGCAAGGAAAAATACACTTAAAATTGTCGATGAAAACTTTTGGATGGATGTCATCTTTTTCAGTCAAAAAGGTAGGAAACTGTCTGCTTTTGAATATGCTTGTCTCAGCCTTTAAAGATGACAAGTACCCTCTTTGGACAAAAGTGTCATTTTCATTTCCATAACAGTCACAAAATTTATCAGGTGTATTCCCACAACAGTTACATTTTACTTCACTACAGGATTTATTATTCCTAAGCCTGTCTTTGGAATAGTTGTCTTTAGTTAATACATTTCGTGAAGATTTTTCTTGTAATTATGACAATTTAGAATTTGTTCCACTTTGCCACTCACGTAATTCTTCAGTTACTTTACCTTTAATAGCCTGAAACTCACTAGTAAATAACTTGATAAGTTCATCATTTGCCATCTGTTTTTCCTTAACTACCTCAGCTTGTTTCAACTCGAGAGTGGTATTGACTTTCTCTTCGATTTCCTTACTTTTAAATTCTATCCACTCAGAAAGATCATCATCTAGTTTGGTCCTTTAAATATTTATCTATGCCCTTTCGAATTCTGACATCTTTCTAGACAGATCCTCAATTTGTACATTGGTCTTCAAGTAACTACTGTCACAGTTACAGATTTTATCTGGCAAATCACTATGCCCCTTTGAAATAGTTTCACATTTATTCTCCATCTCATTAATTTTACCCATAAATTCGGTATGTAGTTTAGTCATATCCATGGAAACTTTTAATTATAGTTCACTAAATTTGGTATTTAATCGTTCTTACCACTCTACTTCTAAGTTATCAAATTTCTCATTTAATTGACTATTACCATCTTTAAGTGACTCGAACTTGTCAAATTTTTCACTGAGTAAACCCATTTGGGTGTCGAATTTTTCAGTTTTAGGGAATAAAATTTAGCATCAAACTTCTCAGCTAAACATCGCATATTCTTAATTAACTGACACTGCATACTCGTCATGAATTTAATAATCATATCATCTTTAAGCTCTGTAACATTTGATGTAAGATTCACACTTTCCTGTGTAACTTTGGTATTTATTGACTCCTGTATCTTACTGTTTCTAATTGTACTCGGGTCTGCTTCTACTGTCACCTCCACACCAGTGACATATCACTTAAATTATGTGATTGCTGTCCTACATTTATTACATTTGTGACTCCGTCACCGAGATTTTTCTCACTCAAATTATTCGATTGCTGGTCCGTAATTGGTTCCTGAGTTACCTCCTCATGAGGATTATATCCACTTTCACTCCCCTCACACATCACTTCCAAACTCTGGGTTGAATTATCTCGCTCTCTCTTTATTCGGGTACACATTTTTCCTCATATCTTTATATACAGTTAAAATACCAATATCAACACAACACATCTATCCTACTCATAACTGCGAGTATCTCACGTTAGCTGTGAGTACTTATCATTTCCAATGGGTCAAAGCTTGTGCCTTGGGCCTGAAGTTGTTAGTATATCCTTTTCAGCTGTGAGTACTTATCATTTCCAATGGGTCAAAGCTTGTGCCTTGGGCCTTAAGTTGTTAGTATATCCTTATCAGGCCCCACATTGCAGCGCCAAATATTTTACCAATGACTCTTCTTTTTGTCGTCTTCTTGTTTGTCCCACCTTCTTCAGATCTCTTGATGAAGAGACACAATATAATAAGTTCTGTAGTGATACAATGAAGTTACGCAACAGTTGGTTATTTAACTTTTGAAACTGCCAGTTTATCGGCATTTGTGGAAAGAAAAACACTCTCATACTCTCATGCAGTCACATGTAACATTTTGTGTGTGTAATGGGACTTACTGCATCACAAATCATTCTGATAAGTTAATTAAGGTGCATTAAAGTATTGCTAGACAACGTAATCAACACGGTGATATGTGTCTCAATTAGAACTGAACCTCGATATTTTAAATAAACTTTTGGTTCATTTTTGTTGAAATCAGTACTTGTCTCAAAATTAACTTCCAACTTAGTGCATTAAGTCCAAGTGCATGGGCAAATATTGTATGCGATTTACAGGACAGCTCGATTATGCACTGGCATGTAACGTATTTTAAATCGAGCGCACAAGTTTCAGTTTTCCCTAATGGGCTAAACGACTCTTTTGTAATAATGTGATCTCATGTAAAGTCTAACTGGAACTGGAATTGTGTCCATCCAAGTCAAAATCATAAAGAAGAAAATTCCCCACACAGGTCAAAAAACTGTACACGCGCACTTTTGCACTCTAAGTGATAACTTGTCTCAGAGTAAAAGCTGCCCCTAAATTCACACTTTTTTATGCACACAAAAATCAAAACACCTTTATATGAAACAGATAAATTATGGTGTGTAATTACTAATTAAACATTTCCAACTCTGAATGAACTTCAAGAACTTGTATTTTATAACTTATAAAATTTATCGCCTGAGAGAAACTATTAGTTTGCTAAAATGGATTGAGATTACAGTCAACTCACGTCTGGACGATGACGTCATGAATCGACACTTGCTTGGAATGAACAAAATACTTGTACTGAAAAATACTGTACATTGAGTGATTTACTGACTTTTATGGCAAATTTGCTACCCTTGCATCACTACACTGACATGCCAGTCGGGAATGACAAGGAAGAGAAGGCTGTGAGAAGAAGTCAGCTAATCACATGCTGACTGACCCCTCTCCAGGACAACAACGCTTCAGCGGCGGCTCCTATATGAAGAGGACATAAGTGCTGTGACCAACTGGTGACAACCCAGTTCAATAGCAGCTTCAAGATTAGCAAGTTCATAAGTAGCATCAACACTAGCCACTTTGCTTGTGCTCTTGATGTAGCACAGACTTGGGATTGTGTATACTGAAGAAGGTTGATTGTTTTGTAAGTTGCCGTTTGCTTGTGACACATGTGTAGTTACCTAAGTTAAGTATTGTTTCTTTACTTATTGTAATAAAACTCATTAATATGACTTGTTTGATTGTTTGTCTAATGAACTGAGTATGCAGGCTTCCTAGACACTACACTGTTAATGGTTGGTAACAAACTGCCCTCCTCCTGTATGCAAACTGGTGGTATTTATACACATCAAAAAGAGTTTTGCATCACCTTGGTTCCGAGACTTCTGGGACCTGTACAGAAAATTGGAATAGAAATCAACATAAACATCATTTTTGCCCTTTTTATTGCTAATGAAAACCACACATTGCATGTTGTACCACAATACAGTGAGACCTTCAGAGGTGGTGGTCCAGATTGCTGTACACACCAGTACCTGTAATAACCAGTAGCACATCCTCTTGCATTGATGTGTGCCTGTATTCATCATGGCATACTATCCACAAGTTAATCAAGGCACAGTTGGTCCAGATTGTCTCACTCCTCAACAGTGACTCGGTGTAGATCCCTCAGATTGATTAGTGGCTCATGTTGTCCATAAACAGTCCTTTTCAATCTATCCCAAGAATGTTCAATAGGGTTCATGTCTGGAGAACATGCTGGCAACTCTACTCGAGTGATGTCGTTATCCTGAGGGAAGTCATTCACAAGATGTGCATGATGGAGTGTGAATTTTCATCCATGAAGATGACTGCCTCACCAGTATGCTGTTGATATGGTTGCACTATCATTCAGAGGAAGGCATTCATGTATCGTACAGCCATTACAGCGACTTCCATGACCACAAGTGGCATACTTCTGCTCCAAATAAGGCCACCCTAAAACAACAGGAAACCTCCACCTTGCTACACTTTCTGGACAGTATGTCTAAGGCACTCAGCCTGACCGGGTTGCCTCCAAACACATCTCCGATGATTGTCTGGTTGAAGGCATATGCGACACTCATTGGTGAAGAGAACATGATGCCAATGCTGAGCAGTACATTTGGCATGTTGTTGGGCCCATCTGTACCGTGCTGCATGGTGTCGTGGCTGCAAAGATGGACCTTGCCATGGATGTTGGGAGTGAAGTTGTGCGTCATGCAGCCTATTGTGCACAGTTTGAGTTGTTACATGACATCCTGTGGCTGCACAAAAAGCATTATTCAACTTGATGGCGTTTCTGTCAGGGTTCCTCCAAACTATAATCTGTAGGTAGCCATCATCCACTGCAGTAGTAGCCCTTGTGTGGCCTGAGTGAGGCATGTCACCGACAGTTCCTATCTCTCTGTATCTCCTCAATGTTCGAACAACATCACTTTGGTTCACTTCGAGATGCCTGGACACTTCCCTTGTTGGGAGCCCTTCCTGAAACAAAGTAACAATGTGGATGTGATCAAACTGCAGTATTGAATGTCTAGGCATGGTTGAACTACAGATAACACGAGCCGTGTACCTTCTTCCTGGTGGAATGATTGGAAATGATCGGCTGTCAGACCCCCTTCGTCTAATAGGCGCTGTGCATGTGTGGTTGGTTACATCTTTGGGCAGGTTTAGTAACATCTCTGAACAGTCAAAGGGACTGTGTCTGTGATTCAATACCCACAGTCAATGTCTGTCTTCAGGAGTTCTGGGAATTGGGGTGATACAAAACTTTTTTCAATGTGTGTATATGATTTACAACAACCATTGACAATCAGAAATTACAAATTTTAAGAATTGACAATTAAAAGTGTGTAACAAAATTAATTCACGTACATAGAAAATACAATTTTGTGTGGACATAGACAGTTTCATTAAGAATTCTGAAATAACTTACAAGTTTCCAGAAAACAACAGCACAAATTGCATTTTAGTTCATTACATTTGAAAGAAAGAATGTAAAGTATTTCTACCATGTGTATGAATTTCAAATATGTTTATCACAAATAACTAGCCAATTTGCTTAAAATAAATTTGTAAGCTGCTAAATACACTTTGTGCTCGTCACTGTGTAATGTTTACATCAATCACTTAGTAATTATCGAAAGCACAATATTTCTAGCATGTTCACAAAAGTAACCACTGGTTAGAATATCTTTATACGTCATGTAATTTCTTATATAAGTGTAATCTCAATGGCAAGTAGTATCATTTAATCAATTCTTTATACAACCTCGTCTTCAATCAACAAAACTCTTGTGTAACTCGTATCTCCTCAAATCAACAAAGTATCATGATTATTTTATGTCAGTGTAAAATCAATCTTTGATGTCTAACGTAAGAATCTAATTTTCTCTTTCCTTGTTACAATATCTCATTGTACCTCCTTGATACAAACTCACTTCATTCAATCAGGTTCAACTTGAGGATCTACAATCATTAATTTGACTGTAACGTATCTCATATCATCATGATGTATGTAAGGTAATAATCAATAAATCATCATAGTACAATGTCATCATAGTATATGTGTGTATAAAAGCATAAGCATTAAAGCATAATAGTGTCTTTCCAAGTTAGTCATCAGTATTCTTTCATAAGCTTCAGGAAAATAATAGTAACAGAAGCAAATCTAAATCGAAAGTTTGTATATATGTGTGTTATAGTGTTGTAGATAGGTATTCAATATATGTAAGCATCATAAGCAAGCAGTGTGTGTAGCACAGAATTCACTGCAGATAAGTATATCAGGACCACAGCTGCAAAACTATCTTCCAAGAACTGTGACCCAGTGCCTCATAGCAAAATTTTTCTTCATTAATTTGCAGATGAGCACAAACTTGCATAAGCATAGTGTAATTATACCATGTATTAGTGTAGAAAATCATATCATCATGAAGCATTAGATTGTAAAATTAGTATACACAAAAGTAGTGAGCACCTCTCTCAGCTCATCACTAAAATCACATGTATTAAAATAAATGTGTCACCAAGTCAAAATAAGCAGCAGTTAGTACTCAGTTAGTAAAATCTTCATAAGCAAACTGATAAAGTGTTGGAAATTCTCAACTATTTCTTCTCAGACTTCAGTCAGATAGGTGTTTGTGTAAAGAAATGTGTTCAAAAAGGTGGCATAAATAGTGTTTTTGTGAAGCAAATGCTGCATTAGCTAGGGGTCCTCACATTCGCCACTCGCACGGTGCCCAAACAGTGTGTAGCCACCTTACGGTCTGCTATTGAAAGTTGAATGATTCATCTATAGCAATGGCAATCAACTGGTAAAATGCTCACAAGTAAACTGATAAAATGTAGATAAATGTCAGCTTATCCCAAGTTTCAATCACATAGATATGTGTGATGAAATTTGTTCAGTGAAATGATGCATGTTAAAATTGTCATTAGTTGATAGGTGTGTAAGTAAACAGTGAACAAACAATGTGACATTGGTAGTGTTCTTGTGAAGCAAATGTCACTTTGGCTGGGGAACCTTGTGTAAGCCACAAGCATGGTACACAAAATATGTGTACCTCCCTGAGGGTTTGTTGTTATTGATAATAAGGCTTCAATTTAGTGATATTTCATAGCCCAAATAATTTATATGATTTGGGGTATATCAATCTGTATGAATTTGGATGTGGAATCTCCATGATCTCAAATGCTCCAATGTAGATGTCAAAAAATTTCTTCACCTCTTTCATGATGCCTTAGATTTTTCATAGCTTTTAGTTAAGATAAGATCTCCTACTTTGAAATGAGTCATGTTCAGTTTCCTATCATGTTTTTGTTTTCTTTTACTATGATAAAACTCCATGTTTTTCTTAACAGTCTCTTCTGTTTCATCTGCAGATAAATCTGTACATATTGGATAACTAATTAATTCATAAAGTGCATTTGCTGGCTTCTTGTTGAAATGTATCTCATATGGTGTAAAACCTGTGGTAGTGTGTTATAGGCTATTTAATATATCTTCAAACTGAGTAAGTATCAGTACCAGTTAGTATGGTTTTTTGCAAAACATGTTCTGCAAAGTCTGCCAATATCTTTCACATATCTTTCAGATGGGTTACTGGATGATAAATAAATGGTATAAGAACATGTTTTATATTTTCATCGCTAACAAACTCTTTCTGTACATTTTATATAAATTGACTTCTATTGTCAGATAAGGTAGCATGTAGCTGCCTTCTTTCTGAAAATAATCTTTTGTGAAACAGTATTATCTTTTTGCTTATAGCTTTCTTCAGAGTATATAGTTGTTTTGAAAATAAATCTACAGCAACAAACAAACAGGTGTATCTTTCTTTAGTGCAGAGTTGTTGTCCAAATAAATCTATGCCTACTAATTCTGACTTACCTTTAGGAATAATAATATGCATAAAATCTTCGTGTTTTTTATTACTAACTTTCACTCTCTGACATATGTTATGTGTTGCTAAACATTTTCTAACTCTCCTAGCAATGTTGTTGAAATAAACATTCTCCTGAATCTTTTGAATACATTTCATTTTATTACAATGTCAGAAACTTTAGTGTATATATATGATCAAAGTGTCAATGTGCTGCTCAGATATCCAACCTGTGTCTCCAAAATAAAATTCCTTTATGAACCTGGGATTATTGTTTTACTTTGTCATGACCTTTCTTTCCTAAATAACTTTTTACCAAATTCCATTCATTGTCTTGGTTCTGATTTCATCTTAACTGTACACAAATTTTTGCAGTTTCTCTTTTTCCCTTAATTCCCTGAATATACATTATTTTGAAATTTCTGTTTTCCTGAATGTTCTCATTTACATGTTCACTTTCCCACTGGTAATCTAGATAAAGCACCACTATGGCAGTTTTTTCACCTTTTATGTACTGTATGGTATAATCAAACTGTTGCAAATAAACCACCCACCTGGTAATTCTGCTGAGGTACCATTGTGTAAACTATTACTTCGTGTCCTGTAAACCCCTACTAGCAAAATGAATTGAATGATGTTCTATCTTTCCATTAATTTCTCTCTTAAGCAAGTGTACACCTAAGCCATAATCAGTTCCATCAGTCATTAAACAAAATGGCTGTGACAAATCAGGTCATTGTATTATTTCACTATTGCATAGCTGTTTCTTAATTTCATCAAATGCTTACTGACACTCTTTAATCCTTTCCCAGATACTATTTTGCTTTAACAACTCATGAAGACATGGTCATTAAGTGCTTGTGTTCTGATGTACTTCCTGTAAAAATTACATAAACTGTAGAACGATCCAAGTTTTTTCTTTGTATTTGCTTTTGTAAATTCTGCAAAGGCCAAAGGTTTGTTTTTATTGGGCAGACTTCCTTCTTCACTAATTGTGTGCCCCAGAAATTTAACTATTTCACACCAAATTTGCACCTTTCTAATTTAAGGGTCATGCCTCCATGTATAAACTTTTCTACAACCTTCCTCAAAATTTCTACATGTTCTACCCACATTTTACTAGTAACCAAAATGTCATCTACATAAATGATCAATTTTGAAAGTAAATCACTACCTAAGACTAAGTCCAAAGCAACAGATATATTTAGCCCAAAAGGTACAACACAGTACTGAAAACTCTTCCCATTGTACAGAAATGCTGCGTATTGCCTACAGTTGGGTTCTAAAATAATTTGGTGAAAACCTGATTTCAGTTCGAGGGTAGTAATGTATTTAATGTCATGGAATTTGTTCAAAAGTTCTTCCATGGTTTTAGGATGATCTGTTTCTCTTTCTAAGAATTTACTTAAGTGTTGAGAATCAAGGACTATCTTACTTCTCTATCTCTCTTGGAAACAACCAGTGGGTTGTTATAGAGGCTGCTGCTCCTCTTTACTATCCTCCATTTCTGCATAATTCTCTTTCAACTATTTTGCTTTTGCAAAAGGGAAATCATAAGGTTTGATGAAAAAAGGATCATGTTGTCTCAATTTCAGTCTACACAGATAGTCTTTCACTCTACCTGGCTTCTCACTAAAGATTTCACAGTAATCCCACAAAAATCTCCTTCTGTACTGCTAAGATTATCTGGTGTGTGTATTTTATCTGAAACTAACTGTGAAAAGCTGTCACTAACCAGCTGGTTATCATAAAACCCATCATTCTCCTCAGTGTAGTTTGTATCATCAAAAACTTCAACACCTCTCTGTTGATTGCTAGAGTTTTTAATAAATCTCGTGTGTAATTTAGTTCCTTCATAAATTCCAGATTTCAGTTCTACAAACAATAACGTGATATTTCTCCAGTCAAAACTGACATTAGCTTTCACTATCCTGTCCATCCCTAGCAAAATGTATTCTTTCAGATCAGCTACCACTAGACAACCTTGTTCAAACGTAAAATTATCAACTGTGAACTAAATCAGAGCTTGTCTGCTAATCAGTTTATTAAATTTTCCTGTAGCTCCTGTAGTTCTAACACCAATGATAAGAAAATTCTGTACAATACACTGTGTTCCTCACTCTATCTCTTAACTTACCAGAAGTGCCACAAACAGGACTACCAGTGTCTACTAAACAAATTCCTTCCCAAGTACCAATAGAAAACTCAGTATGTGGACTATCAGGTATTTCATGCTTATCAATGTTTTCATCTTCTGCTAGTAAATCATCTTCAATCTCCTTAAATTTTAAATCAGTGTTCGACTATAGTTCACTAGCTGCTGTAGGCTGTAACACACTCAATTGCTACTCACAACTAGACTGTATATCTTCTAAAGCTGACAAATCAAAAAAATATGGATGTGTGTTGACTAAGTGAAAGCCTCTATCTATATCCAAAGTATAAGTTGTCTGTATGTGCTTAAAATTAGCATCAAAATTAAAATCTGTATCACAAACTGTATTACAGCTAACTTCAACATCATTTGATCTAGAATGAGATTTTCACCCTGCAGCAGAGTGTGCGCTGATAGGTAACTTCCTGGCAGATTAAAACTGTGTGCCAGACCGAGACTCGATCTCTGGACCTTTGCCTTTCACAGGCAAGTGCTCTACCAACTGAGCTACCCAAGCATGACTCACAGCTTTACTTCTGCCAGTACCTCGTCTCCTACCTTCCAAACTTTACAGAAGCTCTCCTGCGAACCTTGCAGAACTAGCACTCCTGAAAAAAGGATATTGCAGAGACATGGCTTAGCCACAGCCTCAGGAATATTTCCAGAATGAGATTTTCACTCTGCAGAAGAGTGTGCGCTGATATGAAACTTCTTGGCAGATTAAAACTGTGCGCTGGACCGAGAGTCGAACTCGGGACCTTTGCCTTTCGCGGGCAAGTGCTCTAACAACAGAGCTGAATCAAGTACAACTCACGCCCCATCCTTACAGCTTTACTTCTGCCAGTATCTCATCTCCAGTGTGAAAATCTCATTATGGAAACATCCCCCAGGCTGAAGTAAAGGTGTGAGGACGGGGCGTGAGTCGTGCTTGGGTAGCTCAGTTGGTAGAGCACTTGCCCACGAAAGGCAAAGGTCCCGAGTTCGAGTCTCGGTCCGGCACACAGTTTTAATCTGCCAGGAACTTTCATATCAGTGCACACTCCGCTGCAGAGTGAAAATCTCATTCTGGAAACATCCCCCAGGCTGTGGCTAAGCCATGTCTCTGCAATATCCTTTCTTTCAGGAGTGCTTGCTCTGCAAGGTTCACAGTAGAGCTTCTGTAAAGTTTGGAAGGTAGGAGACGAGGTACAGCAGAAGTAAAGCTGTGAGGAGGGGGTGTGACTCATGCTTGGGTAGCTCAGTTGGTAGAGCACTTGCCCATGAAAGGCAAAGGTCCCGAGTTCGAGTCTCGGTCCGGCACACAGTTTTAATCTGCCAAGAAGTTTCATCATTTTGTCTGTTCAAAACTTCAAGTATCTTGTTACTAATCTTCCTAGTTTGTTCATCTTTATTGCTACACCTGATCAAGATCTCACTGACAAGAATGGGGATTAGTTGACTCTCATGTACCTTCTCCACTAAGATTAAAGCATCATCATCAAATCCTGTAATCTTACTACTTACTTCATCATCCAGCACTTTAACAAAAATCATAGCATTTAATTCATCACAGAGCAATTCAGCAGCATCAACATCAACAGTATCGTCACTTCTACTAAAATCATCATCAAAATTATCAATAGTATCAATAGCATCAATATGAACATCTGCTTCTACTTCAAAACTCTCTACAACTGAATCATCAGCAGTCACTATCATCATCTTCATTTACCCTCTATCCAACATCTGGTCGGGTTGGGGTATCAATGGTACTTCACCACTTTACTCAGTCTTTCCACCATTCTTCTTCCCCTCAATCTTGAACTCCATAATTTTTCTTGATATTATTCCCTCTCCCATCCTCTTCACATGCCCAGCTTGCACCTTATTGGCACTTCCCTTCCCCACACCAAGCCCCTCACACTCTGGTAAAATGTACTACTCTGTTGTATTATTTTGCTAATTTCTGGCTCCAAATGAGAATTCCCCATTAATACACTTCCCAAATACTTACAGTTGTCCACATTTCAATATCCTGTATTTTAATATGAAGTTGTCCCTTGCCCTCTCTATACCACCATGGTCTTGCTTTTCTCCATACTAAATTTCATTCCATTTTTCTCGATCTTACCATTTAGGATGACTATTTGTTTTTGTACCTCCTTACTGCTTGTTCCCCACACCAAATCATCATCTGCAAATAGTAACAGATTCATCTCCCTTCCTCTATGGGCTTCTTTCATCTCTTTGACTATTTGATTCATCACCCTTATAAATAGTAGTGGTGATATCACACTTCCTTGTCTTAGTCCCGTAACATTCTTAAACCATTCAGTTCTTCCAGCTGGTGTCTGCACACAACTAGAGCTTTTTTCATACATTGCCTGGATGACTTCAAGCATTTGCTTTCCAACTCCCTTTCTCTTCAAGGTTTTCCATACCCTTTCCCTGGGAACACTGTCATATGCTTTCACTAGGTTGAGGAATGTCATCACCAAATCTTTCCCATACTCCCAATGTCTATCCATCAACTGTCTCATACTAAAGATTGGGTCCACTGTTGATCTATCATGGAGAAAGCCATACTGCTCCTCTTCTAACTGCCCTTCTATTTTTTTCTCTCACTCTTCTTTCCAGTATCCTCTCCATTATTTTTGCTACTTGGGATATGAGTGTGATCCCTCAATAGTTGTCACATACTTTCCTGTCACCCTTCTTGAAAACTGGGATTATTATTCCCTTTCCCCATTCTTCAGGTACACATTTTTGGGTCCAAATGCATCTTATTAGTCTATATAGCTACTGTAGCCCAACTGGTCCAGCTGCCTTTATCATATCCACAGTAATATCATCTATCCCAGGTGCCTTTCCTGTTTTCATTCTTCTCAGAGCTAGTTCCACTTCTAAAATCGTTATATCCTCCTCTTCTTCCAGATCCCTGCCCTCCTGCCGTATTTCTATTCCCTTTCCATTGCCGTTCTTCACATTTAGTAATTTATCAAAGTACTCTTTCCATCTTTTCCTTATCTCCTCTGGTTGCATTAATAGCTCTCTGCTATCCCCTTTCACTACCTTTGTGTATGTATTTTCCTTCTTCATACTCTTTGTAATTCCATATATCATCCTATTACCACTGGTAACATCATTTTCCAACTCTCAGGTGAATTTCTCCCAGATTTTCCTCTTTTCTTCTGCTACCATTTTCTTACACTTATTTTTACTATCCTGGTATTTCCTTTTACTTTCAGCTGTCCGGTCTCTGTTCCACTCATGCCAGGCTTTCTTCTTTTTTTTTACTGCCTCCTTCACCCACTCATTCCACCGCGGTATCTCATTTTCCTTTACCCTTCTGGACACACTGCTACAGGTTTTCTCAGCAGAGCTTATAAATGCTTCTTTGAACTTACCCCATTCCTCTTCCACATTGCCATACTCGGTGTTACGTATTTTACGCTTAAGTAACTCCTTAAACTTTTCTTGTACCATGCCATCCTTTAGTTTCCACACTTTTATTTTCCTTTCCCTTTCTTCCTTTATGTCTTTCAATTCATCGAAACTCATCTTTGCCACCACAACTCTTCATCAAAAGTCTCTCCTGGGAGTGCAGTTACATCCATCAACTGTCTCTGATTTTTCTTTTCTACCAGAAAGTAATCAATGACTGTCTTCGTCCATCTATCACCCAATCCATATCTCGTTATCTTTTGGCTATTTTTTTTTTACGGAACCATGTGTTTTCCACGATCAGCCTGTTTCTTTCACAGAAATCAACCAGTTTCTCTCCATCCTCATTTTTCCTCCCATATTCATATGGGCCAATTATCTCCTTTTTCCCTAGCCTTTCTTTGCCTACCTGTGCATTTAGGTCATCCATTACTATTGCTTCCACATCTGTAATTATACCTCTAGAAAATCCTCTATGTTCTCTTCTTTATTTCCTGTTTGTGGTGCATATACTTGGATGAAGTCCTTCACTACATTCCTTGTCCTCAGCGGAATCCTCGTCACCCTATCATTTGTGTATTCTACTGCTTCCACTTATTCATATAGGTTTGGTTTTACTATGATACCTACTCTATTTTTCGCTTCCTGTCCACCAGTCCAGTAGTGTGTGTAGCCTTTCCTCATTTTCCTCCTTTCTTTTCCCTTCCATCTAACTTAACTAAGTCCCATCAGTTCTGTGTTGTGCTTTTCCATTAAGTGTAGCAACTCTTCCGCCTTCCCAGTAAGGGTCATCACATTTATGATACCCACCTTCATTGTGTTGGCACCTAGTAGCCCACTTCTCACAGTTCCTCCAGCACCCCAAGAACTGTGTGTTGCCTGCAGGAAACACCCTAACCTTTTCTGAGGTTGTTTTTGAAGTACCATTTCATATATAGGCTATTACTATGATGGGGTCGCCACTCCCAAAGGCATTTTAAAGCTGCTGCCAGAATATGTTTAGGCCACTGCTAACATGGAGAACAGACGTTGTTTGTAGCCGCCCCTCTGAAGTACAGATGCTACGGGAAGTAAGATACAAAGACAGTTGTTCTGCTTTTCCACTGTTGGGATGTGCAAAATCCTCTTCCGCTTTCCAACCATTATCCGTCTTCACCTGTTACCCCCTGGTGAGGGGCCCTTACAGGGTACTACCATCCAGAACAAGATGGACACAGGTTTTTTAACGAGGTTGTTACTCCTCCCCCTCTTCCTTCCTCACCACTTGCAAGGTGATGCCCTGGGTTTGGGACCAGCACTGGTGGAGTTGAATCATCATCAGTATCACTTTTATTTGTGCCAGCAGGCATACAGATAGAATCAATTATAAAATCATTATCCTCCTTAGGTACAGTATTACCAAATTCTGCCTCATATAAGGATGACATTGCATCATCAAACAACAAATTCACTAAACCACATTCATCAAAATCATTAAACATAGCTTCATTACTTAACACACACTGATCATCAGAACAACAATTCAGCTCATCACCATTAAGTTAAAACTGATTTTCTACCTTTCTGTCATCTTTGCTCATCTCTTGTAGCATGAAGACCCAAAATTCACTCCCAAAGTTAACTGTGTGTACTTGGTAATCACTACCATGTCTGGAGTTCTATCTGTAATCTGAACTATGTCTACCTCCTCTACTATTAGCCTGGTTTCTGGAAATTCTTCTCAGTCAAACTGACAGGCTCCCAATGAGGTGGTTACCTGTTTTCCTGGTTGTTATTCCTGTTGTCATTTGATCTATTGTCATTTCTCATGTGACTATTATTACTGTGGGTGTTTCTGTGAATGTTATTAATATTGTCATTATTTCTATTCTGATTGTCATGGTTATTACCATAACTGTTGTTTCCTCTATTATTATTATTGTTATTATTATTATGCCTATTTCCGTTGTTGGTATGTTGTTGACTTGACCTGCCATTATTTTCCCAGGCATGATCCAGTTTGTCAACATATTTAAGAAATTCTTCTACTGAAGCATCTGGTCTGTTGACCAGATCCTTGTAAACATGGGTAGGCAAGCACCATTTCATTGCCTCAATTTTATGAGCTCATCCACTGGCTTGTCTAGGTGCTCTAATATCCCTAGCTGTCTCTCGCAAAATTCAGGCATCCTCATATTGCCTGCATGGTATCAGCTACCATTTATAAATTCTGTCTTATTCTGGTCCATTTACCTTCTGACCAAAATTTGTTCAAGTTTAATGTTTCAAAATTGGCAAAAGTCATTTCTGGGTTAACATGCTGATTAGACCAGGACAAAGTTCTTTCTTCCAGAAAATTTTCCGTTAATTTAATTTTAAGCAGTTCTGGCATAACATATGGGAAGCTGTCCTTGCACTGGTATATAAAACTCATAGGATGCAATTTAAAATCTCCCAGAAAAATTTCAATGTAACATTATTACAATTATTTACAAACATGCTGCACTACTATAGGCGTTACTAAACATATTTGTTTCCAAATTGTCTACTTTGGAGCTAACTGAAGATCTTGACCAACAGTATCAACTTTATTGTTAATAGAAGAAATCTGTTCTGCAAGGAGCACTGATTTTAATTTTAAACAATGGAAAATCCAGGATGGACTGTAACAATGTTAGGAGAAGGATAGTTGCTACTCACCATATAGCGGAGATGCTGAGATAAGGATAAGCACAACAAAAGGACTCTCACAATTAAAGCTTTTGACCATGGGCCTTAGTCACACACACACACACACACACACACACACACACACACACACACACACACACACATGACTGCAGTCTCAGGCAACTTAAACTGCACTGCGAACAGCAGCACCAGTGCATGATGGGAGTGGTGACTGGGTGGGGGTAAGGATGAGGTTGGGGCAGGGAGGGAGAGGAATAGTATGGTGGGGGTGGTGGACAGTGAAGTGCTGCAGATGGTGGTCAGGGGGGAGGGGGTGCGGGGGCAGTTGCGAGAAAGGTGAGAAATAAAATGATTGGGTGTGGTGGTGGAATGACAGCTGTGTAGTGCTGGAATGGGAACAGGGAAGGGGCTGGATGGGTGAGGAGGGTGACTAATGAACTTAGAGGCCAGGAGGGTTATGGGAACTTAGGATGTAATGCAGGGAAAGTTCCCACCCATGCAATCCAGAAAACTTGGTGTTGGTGGGAAGGATCCATTTGGCACATGCTGTGATGCAGGCAGTGAAATGAAGGATATCATGTTTGGCAGCATAGTCAGCAACAGGGTGGTCCACTTCCTTCTTGGCCACAGTTTGTTGGTCATCATTCATGTGCACAGACAACTTGTTGGTTGTCATGCCTACATAGAATGCAGCACACTGGTTGCAGCTTACAAGGGAACATCCCCATCGCACCCCCCTCAGATTTAGTTATAAGTTGGCACAATGGATAGGCCTTGAAAAACTGAACACAGATGAATCGAGAAAACAGGAAGAAGTTGTGTGGAACTATGAAAAAATAAGCAAAATATACAAACTGGGTCGTCCATGCGTAAGATAGGCAATATTAAGAGCAATGTCAGGAGAGGAGCGCCGTGGTCCCGTGGTTAGCGTGAACAGCTGCGGAGCGAGAGGTCCTTGGTTCAAATCTGCCCTCCACTGAAAATTTTGCTACCTTTATTTTCGCAAAGTTATGATCTGTCCGTGCATTCATTGACGTCTCTGTTCACTGTAATAAGTTTAGTGTCTGTGTTTTGCGACCGCACCGCAAAACCGTGTGATTAGTTGACGAAAGGACGTGTCTCTCCAATGGGAACCGAAAACATTTGATCGCAAGGTCATAGGTCAACCGATTCCTCCACAGGAAAACACGTCTGATATTTTGTATATGACACTGGTGACAGCATGTGCGTCACATGACAGGAATATGTTGTCGACCCACCTAACTAGTACACTTGGCAAATGGGTGAAAAGTTTCTTCTACCTTGCCCGATTTAGGTTTTCTTGTGGATGTAATAATCACTCCAAAAAAAGTGATGAAAACATAAAAGTTTTTCACGTAAACTGAAAATAAAAAGTTAAAATTTTCGGTCGAGGGAAGATTTGAACCAAGGACCTCTCGTTCCGCAGCTGTTCACGCTAACCACGGGACCACAGAGCTCCTCGCCTCACAGTGCCCTTAATATTGCCTATCTTACGCATGGATGACCCAGTTTGTATATTTTGCTTATTTTTTCACAGTTCCACACAACTTCTTCCTGTTTTCTCGATCGATCTGTGTTCAGTTTTTCAAGGCCTATCCACTGTGCCAACTTATAACTAGATCTGAGGGGGGTGCTATGGGGATGTTCCCTTGTTAGCATGTAGACCACATGATTGGTTTCACAGGTTGCCCTGCCTTTGATGGGATAGGTGATATTAGTGACCGGACTGCAGTAGGTGGTGGTGGGTGGATGTATGGGACAGGTCTCGCATCTAGGTCTATTACATGGGTATGAGACATGAGGTAAGGGATTGGGAGCAGGGGTTGTGTAAGGGATGGACAAGTATATTGTGTAGTTTCAGTGTATGGCAGAATACCACTGTGGGAGGATTGGAAAGGATAGTGGGGAGGACATTTCTCATTTCAGGGCACAACGAGAGGTAATCTAAACCCTGGCAGAGAATGTAATTCAGTTGCTCCAGTCCTTGTTAGTACTAAGTTATGAGAGGAATGCTCCTCTGTGGCCAGACGGTGGGACTTTGGGAGGTGGTGGGAGACTGGAAAGATAAGGCATGGGAGATTTGCTTTTTTATAAGATTGGGAGGATAATAATGGTCAGTGAATGCTTCAGAGAGACCCACGGTATATTTTGAGAGGGACTGGTCATCACTGCAGATGTGACGACCACTGGTGGCTAGGCTGTACGGAGGGACTTCTTGGTATGGAATGGGTGGCATCTGTCAAAGTGGAGGTATTGCTGGCAGTTAGTAGGTTTGATATGGATGGTGGTACTGATGTAGCAGTCTTTGAGGTGGAGGTCAACATCTAGGAAGGTGGCTTTCTGGATTGACTAGGACCAGGTGAAGCAAATGGAGGAGAAGTTGTTGAGGCTCTGGAGGAATGTGGATAGGGTGTCCTCACCTTCAATCCAGATAGCAAAGATGTCATCAATGAATCTGAACCAGGTGAGGGGTTTAGGATTCTGGGTGTTTAGGAAGGATTTCTTTAGATGGACCATGAATAGGTTAGCATAGGAAGGTGCCATGCAGGTGCTCATAGCTGTACCCCAGATTTGTTTGTAGGAAATGCCTTCAAAGGAGTAGTAATTGCGGGAGAGAATATAGTTGTTCATGGTGACTAGGAAGGAGGTTGTTGGTTTGGAATCCATTCGACATTGGGAAAGGTAGTGTTCAATAGCGGTCAGGCCATGGCCATTAGTAATGCTAGTGTACGGGGTGGCATCAATAGTGACGAGCAGGGCACCGTGTTGTAAAGGGACAGGAACTGTGGAGAGTCGGTGGAGTAAATGGTTGGTATCTTTTATATAGGAGGGTAGGTTCTGGGTAATAGGCTGAAGGTGTTGGCCTACAAGAGCAGAGATTCTCTCAGTGGGAGCACAGTAACCAGCCACAATGGAGCATCCTGGGTGGTTAGGTTTATGGACTTCAGGAAGCGTATCTAGGGTAGAAGTGCGAGTGGTAGGACTGAGTAGAGAGATGGACTCCAGGGAGAGGTTCTGGGATGGACTTAAGGATTTGCGTAGTGACTGGAGATCCTGCTGGATTACTGGAATGGGGTCACTGTGGCAAGGCTTTAGGTGGAAGTATCTGACAGCTGGTCAAGTCCTTCCGCCAGGTAATCTTTGCAGCTCAAAGCAACAGTGGTGGAGCCTTTGTCCGCAGGTAGGATTATAAGGTCAGGATCAGTTTTTAGATGGTGGACTGTGGTTCTTTCTGCAGATGTAAGGTTAGTCTGCGTGTTGAGGGATTTGGGGAATGATAGTGAGGGAAGGTTCGAGATTAAGAAATTATGGAAAGTTAACAGGGAGTGGTTTGGGGGTATTGGGGGTGGATCATGGTTGGATCGAAGAGTGAACTGAGTTAGGCAAGGTTCTGTATTGGTCTTTGGTTGAGTCTAATTGGTAGGGTTGATGGTGAAAAAGTGTTTCCACTGTAGGGGCTGGGAGAAGGAGAGAAGGTCTTAACAAGTCCTGCATTATTGGATTTTGGTGTGGGGCAAAAAGGTGGGGCCTTTGGAAAGGACTGATATTTCTGTGGGACTAAGGCTTCTGGAGGAAAGGTTCATGACTGTGTTGCGAGTCCATTTAGGTCCTGGGTTGTGTGTGTTGGTGGGAGGGAGTTTTAGAGGGTGGGGTACGTGTAGTAGGTCTGCAGGACAGGGTTTGTCAGTTATGGGGGGACGTGATGGAGGTTTGGAGATTGTTGTAGAGGTGGTGAACAGTGGTACTGCAAGGCAGGAATAGGAAGTGAGCAGGATGGAGAGCTTTTTGAGGTGGCATTGTGCGTGTTGCTCAAGTTCTTGTAGGGCTAGAGTTTCATTGTGTGTTATGGGTTCCAGGAATTTGGGATTGCATAGCAGGAGAATTTTGTGGATGGAGAGAAGGTACTGCAAGAAGGTTTTGGGCTTGATGATATGGTTTTGCAGGACTATGTTGATGAGAGCTAAGGATTGGCAGATTTTGAAGAGGTCAAGGTCACTGTAGAAGGAGGGGTGGCAGCCAGAGATAGGTAATTTGATGGTAAGGGCATTAGGGGAGATTCCATGAGCCAAGCAACAAATTAGGAACAGTATGTGGGACTGGGATCTGGTTCGCGATAAGGAAACTTTTCTGTACTGACGCAGATGGAAGGAACAAGAATCCACGGTGGTGGAAAAATGCAAAAAATTACGTAAATAATGTAGAATTACGTCTGAAAAATTTCGCAGTAATGCCCCCAAATACATGTGAAAATTCACAAAAAGAATGAATTGGATGCAAAAGGGGCAAACAAGATGAAATCTGAGGGAGTCGACAATAGAGAAAGGTGAAAAGTCACTAAAATTGGCGAGAAGTCACAAGGATCAAAGTAAAGAATATATATATAGCTGTTGATATACTTTCCGGGATGTGAGGTCGTGGTCCAAGAACTTTTCTGCTCCTTACGTTTCGTCCGGGACTGCGCTGGACTTCCTCAGAGGCGCTGCTCCGCTGAGTCTTGCCGAGCAGTGGAGCAGCGCCAGCGCAGTCCTGGACGAAACGTAAGGAGCATCCAGCCCCTTCCCTTTTCCCATTCCAGCACTACACAGGCGTTGTTCCGCCACCAAACCCAGTCATTTTATTCCTCTCCTTTTCAGCTACTTGACCCCCCCCCTCCCCCCCTCCCCACCTCTCCCCTGACCACTGTTTAACCTGCAGCACTTCACTGTCCTCTACCCCCACCATACTATCCCTCCCCCTCCCTGCCCCAGCCTCCTCCTTACCCTTACCCAGTAGCCACTCCCATCTTGCACTGATGCTCCTGCTTGCAATGCGGTTTCAGTTGTGTGAGACTGCAGTCGTGTGTGTGTGTGTGTGTGTGTGTGTGTGTGTCTGATGTTGATGAAGGCCAGAGGTCAAAAGATTTAATTGTGAGAGTGTCTTTTTGTTGTGCCTATCTGCGACTCAGCATGTCCACTATATGGAGAGTAGCAACTTTCCTTCACATAACATTTATTTTAATTTTAATTTTTCCTCAGTATAATTACTCTGTCTCCATATAGTCTTGCATCGCTTTGAACTTAGGTTTTCTCCTACCTGACTTACCAATGACAACATTTTCAGTCTCATTTACTTGTTCTTCCACTGCATCCACTCAATCTTTAATCAATTTCAATTCAACGTCTGTGAATTTCTTCAAACAATCAACTTCTAATTCTGCATTATCTACTTACTCATTGGCAGCATCTAATATTTTTATTTAGGTCAACAATAGTCCTCCTTAGTTGACTTTAAGCTGTTATTTAGTTTTTCAGATGTTACATCTATTCTCTTAAAATTTTATGTCCACATTTTTACCAACACTTTTAATATTATTGTCCTTTTTCTTATTTTAATCTGATAATTTATTATCTAGTAGCTGAGAAAGCTGTCCAATTAAATTAACTGGTTGTCCTATCTGCTTAAAACCTTGAAATGGTGGATGTATTTCCATGATTCTAATCTGGAAAATTTAAGCTGGATTCAATGTGTGTAGCTGACATCCATATCTGATCATCATGCCTATTTGATCTGAACTACTTTAACTCATATTGGTTAAACTCTCCATCAAACAAATCTCACAAAAACATTTTTCTAAAAATTCGTTCAAAACTGTCACACATAGTATTCTCTAACTGACTATATGGTGTGAACAATTAAATTACTTCCTACTATCAAATTATTTAAACACAGAAACTAGTGAAAGAAAAGAAAATCAATAAATGTACTCATCTGACAAAATATGTAGTGTTGGGGATGGTCCATGCTTTTGCACATATAGTTTTTGCCAAATGAGTCCATCCTCGTCCAAAGTCAAGCACAGCACTTTTTGCAGTCTATTATTGTACTTGAAACTTGACACACATTGGCACTCTGTGCAGACTTGTACACATCCCAGCTCCTCCACCATATTAAAATGGAACTGCAAATGGTGAAGAAGTAGCATGGTGCGGGATGCGTATTATATGGATTGCTGATACTAAAAATATTCACCGGCTTACAAAAGTTGAAGATTTATGCCAAAAGTTTCATGATCGCAGTAACAATGTGAACTGCGAGAATTTAAGAAATGGGCCTCCACCAGATGAGATGCAACTATCTCAATGACTTGATTGAACTGAAAAATGCTGAACTGTTCATTAATTTAGAGACCAAATGTTGTTACCAAAAGTGTTTGTGAAATTTGCATAATTTGTAGATCTTCATTCTTGAAGCATAGGTTCACTACAAATACTCCTGAGCTCTTCTGCTGTGTTGCTGTACAAACCTCACCATGTAATATGTGAAATAAATCCCAGGTACAGATTTTTCACAAAAATTGCTGTATTTGCACACAAGATGTTCGGCAGCAAAAAATATGTAAACAAAGTTCTACAAGCTGTGAGGTTTATCATTGGTAACAAAGACCCTGCTTCTGTACGCAAACAGCTGGTATTTATATGATTTACAACAATCATTGACAATCAGAATTTACAAATTTTAAGAAATGACAATTAAAAGTGTGTAACAAAATTAATTCATATTCATAGAAAAATAACGAAAATAATGCCTTACAATTTTGTATGGACATGGACATAATTTTGTTAAGAATTCCAAAGTAGCTTAAAAGTTTTCAAAAAATAACTATACATATTACATTTCAGTTAATTAAAGTCAAAAACAAGAATGAAAAGTATTCCATGTGTATGAATTTCAAATAATATGTTTATCAAAAATAGCTAGCTGATTTGCAGAAAATAAATTTGTAAGCTGCAAAATACACTTTGTACTCATTGATATAGCATGTTTACATCAATTATTTTGTGATTATTGAAAGCATAATATTCCTCACAGGTTCACAAACTCGTTACTGAGTGCAGAATACAATAGCAGACTGATATTTTACATAAGTTGTCCCAAACAGACTAATTATTGGTATAGGTGCATTGTAGCATTAAACAGTTAATTAAGCATAAAATAAATGTAGTTTCTTTAGGGGTTGCAAAGTATGCCTAAGGGGCTATTTTATTACAAATTATTATGACATTATTTTACTGCGGTTGGTTGCAATTTGTGTTATGTGACTCCAACAAACCTTGAAGTTGGAAAATAGTACATGCAATGGAAAATCCAGGATAGAATGTAGCAGATGAAGAAACTATCCTTTTTATAATGTTGATAATAGTACATTCATTGATTAACTCCATTGAAAAGAGGTATACTTTGCTTTTCTTGTATCATTTGCACTTTTCTAATTAAGAAATGTATGGGAATATATAGTACCACAGCAGCACTTGTTATAAAGTAGTTAGAGCAAAATATCCTAAAAACATATTTTCAAACATTTGCTGAAAAATGAAAGAAATTAAAAAAACTGCCGTCATTGATAATGTACATATAGAGGAAAGCGTATCTGTTTATGAATTCTATTGTACCAGAACATGATGTGAGTGAACAGAGATTGAACATTGTTTTTTCCTAAGAAAGGATTCAGCAACTGTTGGATATTTTTTATAATATCCAGCAATGCTCATTAAAGCAAATTATGTAAGTTCCATTTTTTTGTAAAAAAGTTATTTTAATCGTCAATGAGTTTGATTCCTCTTTCTGCGCACAATTTTACTCTGATTTTTTGCTTTTGACATTTTAACCCTTTTTAACAGTGTCATCCTTGCATTTTCGCAGGTCTTTGTCAATAAAGTTAGTGCTGATAAAAAAATCTCCTACCAATAGTAACAAAAGATGGAAACATTGTTTGTAAATGAAGAAAAATCACTTTGGTGCAGATTGACCACTTAAGTTGATTTTATTTCTTCTTTCTCTTCATCTGCTTTCAGCATAACTGGTACCACACTTGCTTAATCACTCTTGGAACATCAATAAGATGGTAGCTAGAGTTTAAGAAACTAACTGCCAGGCATCATAAGAATTTTTTTCATATTAGCCTTAGTGATTTTTAGATCAGTATTCTGATAATGTTTCAGTTGATCCATGAATAGGAAATGATGATAAGATGCTGAAAGGGCTTCATTTACAAAAGGCTCATGTGTACATTCAACCAAGAAAATTATGTATTCTTTTTTATGGAGTTCCTCTCCCTATGTAATAACTGAAATTGACCTTGAAAGATGTGTAGTTTGAATTTGAAAACAGCCATGGTCACCCATCTTGTATTACTTACATTCCTAATATTCCAAATGGCATCCTATTCTTCTGAATGCCACCAGATAACTCAAAAGGTAAGGTAATAATCTTGCTGTTGTTTCCCTGTGGAGAGGTAGTGTTCAAGAAATCCAGCAGTAGAGCGCACATCATGAGCCACTTGATTGCTGTTAGCCACATAAACATTTTGATGAGTTTTGTTCAGTTTTCCCTTAAGCTTTTGAAAATAGTCATGCCTGGGCCAGAAGTTGCCCTATAAGTGAATCAAAATTGTTTCAAAATTTTAACTCAAAAATACAATAATGGCCTTGGATGTGCTAAATGTCACAGTTAAATGTTTTTCTTAGATCTGTGCAGGCATCATTTAACTAATCTGTGTCTCATTCTGTCATGAATTTTGTCAGTTGTAGATTACTTATGCATTATGTGTAAACACATGGTTTACTCTCTTCCTAATAATGTTGTGATTATATGGTCTCTCAGAAATTGCTCCTTGCCTTAATGTGGTACTGTTATTCCCAGTTTGTTAATGTGTTCATTACCTGTGATTACTGGAAGGATCTTTCCATTACAGTAATTTCTTGGCAGTAATTAAGGTTAACTTATAAATTTTTTTGCATATCTCATTTTTCTAAAAAAGATTTCCAATACTTTGGAAATAAGTATGACTTACTACCAGATCTTTTGTCATTACTATGTAAAGCTCATTTCTATCACTGATACTTCACCTAACAGCAACTCGAGACAGACTGGTAGTAAAAAGTAGTGAAAAGTGCCTGGATTTAAAAATGGAAATCTGCATCAGTTACTTATTTTTTTATGCTTAGCACAATGCATTTCAAGAATTTGTTCTTATTTTCAAGTGTATTTGTGTGCATTAATATTTTATGTGATGTTTCCACGTGTGACTTCCTGTTTGTCATGTCTTTTTGAGGTTACAGTGCCATCAGAAAATTGGACAAATGAATCTTGGACTGTTTTTTATGCTAATATTGGAGATAGTATTTTTGTTTTCTGCTTACAAATATTGTGCCTCCTCCATTGCAAAGAATCTTACACATACAAGCAAATCATCACTTACACTATTTGTTTTTATGGCAGTATTGTTCCAGAAAGAGCTTGTGTATAGTCAGAGGTGTTACATTTTCTGAGGATTACATTAGAAACATAAAGTTGTCAATTATAAAATCTATTTTACTATGCTATTGAATTATCGATTATGTTCCTATTGTGTTGTGGATGTTGAGTAAGGTCTACTGTGCAGTGCACATTTTTATGGGAATTACTACAGTTATCATATGCAGGAGGAACAATGGAAAAAATTAACTGATTTGCTGTCTAGTTTGTTATTGAGAATTTTTGTTGTATCTTTTTGTGGTATACAAAAATTTTGGTTCCTCCATTAAATCCATTGCCTATGAGTTTTGGAAATGGTGGAGCGTCTTAAGATTTTGTTCTATCTTTTTGAAGTTTTTTTTTTTTTTTTTGCTGTTGATGATTTTGTAAATTGGTTGTCTGTATAACATGATTTGTCCAGTGCAGTCCACCTGCTTAGCTGAGTGGTGATGTGCTTGCCTACCATGTAACGGGCCCAAGTTTGATTCTTGGCTGGGTTGGGGATTTTCTCCACCCATGGACTGGGTGTTGACTCATCATCTACATCTACATATACATCTACATCCATACTCCACAAGCAACGTGATTGTGTGTGATGGAGGGTACTTCGAGTACCTCTATCGGTTCTCCCTTCTATTCCAGTCTCGTATTGTTCATGGAAAGAAAGATTGATGGTATGCCTCTGTGTGGGCTCTAATCTCTCTGATTTCATGCTCATGGTCTCTTCACGAGATATACATAGGAGGGAGCAATATACTGCTTGACTCCTCGGTGAAGGTATGTTCTTGAAACTTCAACAAAAGCCTGTACCGAGCTACTGAGCGTCTCTCCTGCAAAGTCTTCCACTGGAGTTCATCTATCATCTCCGTAACACTTTTGTGATTACTAAATGATCCTGTAATGATGTGCGCTGCTCTTCGTTGGATCTTCTCATTCTCTTCTATCAACCCTATCTGGTACAGATCCCACACTTGTAAGCAATATTCAAGCAGTGGGCAGTGGTCGAACAAGTGTACTCTAACCTACTTCCTTTGTTTTTGGATTGCATTTACTTAGGATTCTTCCAATGAATCTCAGTCTGGCATCTGCTTTACAGATGATCAACTTTATATTATCATTGCATTTTACATCACTCCTAATGCCTACTCCCAGATAATTTATGGAATTAACTGCTTCCAGTTGCTGACCTGCTATATTGTAGGTAAATGATAAAGGATCTTTCTTTCTATGTATTTGCAGCACATTACACTTGTCTACATTGAGATTCAATTGCCATTCCCTGCACCATGTGTCAATTCATTGCAGACCCCCTGCATTTCAGTACAATTTTCAATTGTTACAACCTCTCAGTATACCACAGCATTATCTGCAAAAAGCCTCAGTGAACTTCTTATGTTATCCACAAGGTCATTTATGTATATTGTGAATAGCAACGGTCCTACGACACTCCCATGTGGCACACCTGAAATCACTCTTACTTCAGAAGACTTCTCTCCATTGAGAATGACTTGCTGCATTCTGTTATCTAGGAACTCTTCAACCCAATCACACAATTGGTCTGATAGTCCATATGCTCTTACTTTGTTCATTAAACGACTGTGGGGAACTGTATCAAACACCTTGCAGAAGTCAAGAAACATGGCATCTACCTGGGAACCCGTGTATATGGCCCTCTGAGTCTCGTGGATGAATAGCGTGAGCTGGGTTTCACATGATCGTCTTTTTCGAAACCCATGCTGATTCCTACAGAGTAGATTTCTAGTCTCTACAAAAGTCATTATACTCGAACATAATACATGTTCCAAAATTCTACAACTGATTGACGTTAGAGATATAGGTCTATAGTTCTGTACATCTGTTCGACGTCCCTTCTTAAAAACGAGGATGACCTGTGGCCTTTCCAATCTCTTGGAATGCTACACTCTTCTAGAGACCTACAGTACCATGCTGCAAGAAGGGGGTAAGTTCCTTTGCGTACTCTGTGTAAAATCGAACTGGTATACCAATCAAGTCCAGCGGCCTTTCCTCTTTGGAGCGATTTTAATTGTTTCTCTATCCCTCTGTCATCTATTTCGATATCTACCACTTTTTCATCTGTATGACAATCTAGAGAGGGAACTACAGTGCAGTCTTCCTCTGTGAAATAGCTTTCGAAAAAGACATTTAGCATTTAGGCCTTTAGTCTGTTATCCTCTGTTTCAGTACCATTTTGCTCACAGAATGTCTGGACATTTTGGTTTTATCCACCTACCACTTTGACATAAGACCAAAATTTCTTAGGATTTTCTGCCAAGTCAGTACATAGAACTTTACCTTCAAATTCATTGAATGCCTCTCACAAAGCCCCCCTCACACTACATTTCGCTTCAAATAATTTTTGTTTGTCTGCAAGGCTTTGGCTATGTTTATGTTTGCTGTGAAGTTCCCTTTGCTTCCGCAGCAGTTTTCAAACTCGGTTGTTGTACCGCAGTGGCTCTTTTCCATCTCTTATGATCTTGCTTGGCACATACTCATCTAATGCATATTGTACGATGGTTTTGAACTTTGTCCACTGATCCTCAACACTACCTGTACTTGAGACAAACTTTTGTGTCGAGCTGTCAGGTACTCTGAAATCTGCTTTTTGTCACTATATTTTTTAATATTTCTATTTACGACTGAAATCATCGATGCAGTAACTGCTTTGTGATCACTGATTCCCTGTTCTGCATTATCTGTTTCAAATAGTTCGGGTCTATTTGTCACCAGAAGGTCTAATATGTTATCGCCACGAGTCGGTTCTCTGTTTAACTGCTCAAAGTAGTTTTCAGATAATCCACTTAAAAAGATTTCACTGGATTCTTTGTCCCTGCCACCCATTATAAACGTTTGAGTCTCCCACTCTATATCCAGCAAATTAAAATCTCCACCCAGAACTATAACATCATCATCATCATCATCATCATCACATCATCACTGATGCACAAGTCACCCAATGTGGTGTCTCCTGATATAAGACTTACACCCAGCGGCCAAACTTCCCGAACATGTCCTCCCACCCAGCAATGCCACATGATCATTTCATTTTATTTTCTGTCCAGTGTATCTAATTTGAAAGTTAAATCATGAATGACATAGGCACAGGCTTTCCAAAAAAAAGTATGATGAATAAAATAAAGTACTTGCCTTGTTGGAACTATTGCTGCAGCAATTGATTTTTGCTGAACATTGGCTGATAATATTTGTGTGGTGTCACTAGCATCACTGCTCTCATTGCTTGATGTTGATCTCATTGCTTGATGTTGAATCATTCATGGCAAAATGTTTTTCCATAGTGATAAGCACAAAAGATGGAGGCCCGCTATTCTTTTTGGACTTGAGACAAACTTTTGTTTCGAGCTGTCAGGTACTCTGAAATCTGCTTTTTGTCACTATATTTTTTAATATTTCTATTTACGACTGAAATCATCGATGCAGTAACTGCTTTGTGATCACTGATTCCCTGTTCTGCATTATCTGTTTCAAATAGTTCGGGTCTATTTGTCACCAGAAGGTCTAATATGTTATCGCCACGAGTCGGTTCTCTGTTTAACTGCTCAAGGTAGTTTTCAGATAATCCACTTAAAAAGATTTCACTGGATTCTTTGTCCCTGCCACCCATTATAAACGTTTGAGTCTCCCACTCTATATCCAACAAATTAAAATCTCCACCCAGAACTATAACATCATCATCATCATCATCATCATCACATCATCACTGATGCACAAGTCACCCAATGTGGTGTCTCCTGATATAAGACTTACACCCAGCGGCCAAACTTCCCGAACATGTCCTCCCACCCAGCAATGCCACATGATCATTTCATTTTATTTTCTGTCCAGTGTATCTAATTTGAAAGTTAAATCATGAATGACATAGGCACAGGCTTTCCAAAAAAAAGTATGATGAATAAAATAAAGTACTTGCCTTGTTGGAACTATTGCTGCAGCAATTGATTTTTGCTGAACATTGGCTGATAATATTTGTGTGGTGTCACTAGCATCACTGCTCTCATTGCTTGATGTTGATCTCATTGCTTGATGTTGAATCATTCATGGCAAAATGTTTTTCCATAGTGATAAGCACAAAAGATGGAGGCCCGCTATTCTTTTTGGGGTTAGAACATTAGGAAACTGTTATATTCTTCTTTTTTCATTGTGCTCCAAAACATTATATATATGTCTGCAGTTCTAGTCAATTTTTCTGTAAACTTTTCCATTTGTCATAGAATATGAATAACTTATCACTGTCATGGTCAGCTCTTCTGGTAGGAATTTGAACATTTTTAGGAAAAAATTGAATCTTTTTGAAACACTAAAAGAAAAATGTTGCACATTCCTCTGTTGTAAACTAAATTGTACAAAAAAACGTTAAAGCTGTGTGGTTTCAGGGTAGTTTGGAATCATATCCTACAAAGAGAGACAGAAAAAAAAATTTTAGTTTGTATAAGGAACTAATGGAAGAAGCTGGTGCTTGTTTATAAATCCAGGAATTTCAGAAGCCCCTTGCACCAGAGGCATAAATTGTTTGAAACTAATTGAAAAATCGTCCATAGAACACCATCCATAGAACACAACTTCATCTTTAATTGCAAAATACATAGGCCTAAGCCAATCCTATGACATTATAAAAATACAGATGTTATAAAATAAATTCATTAAATAATAATAATAGTGCACATATAATAATAAATGTATAAATTTATCTAATAATATTTATGAAAATTCACACAACATAAATCACACCGAAAACATTCGGTGTATTGTTGTATTAACTATTGAGTAGGAAATCACAAACCACAGGAAACAAAGAAAATAATGTTGATTAAAATAATGAAACTCATGTTAATTTCTGTTACTGGAGTCTTCAAGTGATTGCAAATGAAATAACTAACAAAAATGTTATCTAAAAACGGGTGGCCTTCTGGATAAACATGTCAGAACTTCATGGTCATTGCATCACAGTTATTTTATTGAGGCAACATTTTGTACAGATTGTTTCTTTTTGACTGGAACACAATAAGGGCATGGCATCCGAAGTTTGAGACTGTTGTAAAAGAAGAGTCACCCTGTCATGTATTTATTTATTAAGTAAAGGGAAAAATTTCGGGAGATGATTTCTGACAGCAAATGGAACAAAGATATTCATATCAATGTAGTATGACCAGAAAAGGGTCAGCAATAAAGTCATCAGTACTGGTACATTACATGGTATTAAATTCTTCCATGGTGCAGAAAATGTTCAAAGTTAACACCTTGGGCTGCAATACTTAACATGGTATTAATTTCTTCCATGGTACAAAACATGTTCAAATTTTACACATGGGAAGCAACTGAAGCATTCACATATCACATTATGGACTGTCTCACTCTTTTGATTGTTATATGTGGTTGCTGATGCTGGCTACATGGACACACTGTTCAAGGGTTTTGCACATCAACAACTGGTTCAATGTACACTACACTTTTCAGATACCTCTATAAGTAAAAATCATAAGGGCTTAATTCCAGTGATCGGGGTGGCCAGGCACGTGATTTCCTCATCCTGGGGAGGGTGTTGTTGAAGTGTTGACAGATGGTGATGTGGAAGTGGGGTGGTGCTCCATCATGCATCAGCCATTTTACCTTGCCAAAGACACATTCTCCATGAAAAGAGGAAGGAATTCCATATACAAATTTCCTTTAAGGTGTTGTGGTAAAACAAATGTTCAGGTTGTTGGTCACCAATAATCCCTTTTCAAACACTGATTCTAAACTGTTAATGATGTGGCAGTTTAACCATTTCCAAGAATTTTCTGTGGAACATGGATGATGACTGGTTATGTTTAAGATGACATCCCTCCCAAAGGTTACTGCATCAGTAAAAAGAACTTATGACAGAAATTCCATTTTGATTGTTATCTGTCACATTTGCTAGTGACAGAATCTTTCTTGTGGAGGAAAATTTACCACCATTTATCCCTACATGTATTGCAAGACAGTATCATTTTCACACAGGTTGCACAAGACTGCTCTTTGGATTACTCCAGACTGGCAATCCACATGCATGGTGTTCGTACTGGAGTTGGTATCAATGTTGTGTTCCTAAGCTGATGCACAAACTTCCACCAGCTGTCCATGTAATTCATATCTCTGAAAGGACTCATGGCCACACACATGGCAAAAAATGGATAAAAAGTCTTTTCCAGGGTAAGTGGCTTGACAAACCCTCTCTTGACTTGACCATAAATGAAAACCATCTTGGCTTGCTCTTGGAATGTATAATGCACCATTTTGCACATATACAGTAAAGGGCAGCAGTAAAGTTGCAGTTTTGTGTGAACCATGGGAAAGTATCACAAAGATGCTGGAGAAACTGAACTGGCACACTCTTGAAGATACACTGAGCAAGATGGTGCAGTGGTTAGCATATTGGACTCACATTCAGCAGGACAACAATTCAAATCTGCATCCAGCGAGCCTGATTTAGGTTTTCTGTGATTTCCCTAAATCACTTCAAGCAAATTCTGGGATGGTTCCTTTGAAACAACATGGCTGATTTCCTTCACTATCCTTCTCTAAATCAATGGGACCAATGAGCATGTTGTGTGGTCCCCTACCCCAAACCAACCAACCAACCTCTTGGCAATACACATAGCATATTCTGGAAAGACTACTTGCAAAGTTTCAAGGAGCAGTTTTAAATTATGACTCTAGGACTATACTGAAACCTTTCCATATTTCTCCCATAGTGATCATGAGGACAAGATTAGATTAATTACAGCACACACAGAGACTTTTAAACAGACATTCTTCCCACACTCCATACATGAATGGAACAGGAAAAATCCCTAATAACTGGTACAAAGGGGTGTACTCTCTGCCATGCACTTCATGGTGGGTTGTGGAGAGTAGATGTAGATGAAGATGTTCTTGACTTAACTGGAACCACACAACCTGAAACTTGGAGAATAATACTGTTCCTCAGTGCCATCAGTGGTGGCAAATTGCATTAATTAAATTATAAATTATTACAATGTAATGTGTAACGTAATGTATCAGTACTAATTCCTTCACTGCAGACTCATTATCCATTTTCAGGCATATCTTGTTGTGAAAGTTTTTGTTCCCTTTGTTGTGAGGAATCACTTCCCGAAGTTTATTAAATAAACTATAGAGAAATTGGATACACAAAAATCTATTCACCCAGCAGCAACAGGGGAACACACATATAAATGTTAAGGAAATTTGCAAGCTTTTGGAGCCAGTGTCTGCTTCTTCTGGCAGAAGGGTTGAGGGGGAGAGAAGAGGATTGAAGGAAAAGAACTGGTGAGGTTCAGGAAATGGGGAGTTTTTAGAAAAGTTGCCCAGAACTCTGGGTCAGGAGAGACTTATTGGATCAGATATATTATCTTTTCAAAAACAAACTACGAAGCTGCTTCATAGATACACTCTCTGCATTTCTTAATGCAATACTCTGCATTTTTTGGTTAGACAGGATGAAAACCATTCACCAGCCAGTTGTGTGATGCCATGATATTTGAGCTTTTCTATGAAAACACAGTGAACTGTGCAATCAAATGCTTTTGACATCTCACAGAATAAACATGTTGGGAATATTTTGTAGTTACAGTTTCATAACTCTTAGCTATAGTATTTTCTCTGAATAGGGTTCTAAAATAGTAATAACTACTTATCAGGCAGCAGTTTATTTGATTTTAAAGTAATTTTTGTTTGTGAGATAACAGATTAGATACATACTGAAGGATTATGTCAATGAATGAGGAAGTTGATTGTTATTGGGATTGTGGTTATTATATTTTTTAATTAGGTCCTGTTATTTGGATATTATTGTTGTATGTAATTTTACTGTCATTCTTGTGTGAAGTTACTTATTTTTATTTAAGTTTTCATTTACCTTGTTAATTTGTTTGTAACACACAAGTGTACAGTGTTCAAACATTTATTTGCTTCTTAAATACGTCATTGCAGGTACCAGATTCCAGAAGTAATAGAAAACTTCTCAATATTTAAGACAATATCTGGTTGCACATGTGCTGTGAAAGATGAAACAGCATTATGTAATGAGTTGCACCTGAATCAGATACCCTCATGTGTTGGGAATAAATCTGCAGCAGTTATTCTGATATCACGAAAGGTTTCTGGAATTACTGCAGAAACGTTTAAGTGAGTTATCAAAACAGAATTTTCTTCCTACTGTTTATGTCTCACCATAACTCTAAATTATGCTTAGTGGGTATCATATACACATATTACCTGACAATCTTGAAATTATTTGCCATACAGTGAGTCACATAATAAAGACCATTTATTAAGTATTAAGAGACCCAAATCTCCATTATTAAGAACTGGCTTCACTGCCAAGTTTGCAAGGGTAGTGCAAACACTACAGATGTGCAAGTGTGTGTGTGTGTGTGTGTGTGTGTGTGTGTGTGTGTGTGTGTGTGTGTGTGTGTCTGTATATGCAGGGTGAACATTAATAAAACTGACAAACTGCAGGAACCGATCTAGACTGGAAATGGAGGGAAAAAGGTTCTGTGAAGATGTATCTGCAAATGCATCATTGCTGCATTATATGACACTGATGAATGAAAGTTTCTCTGACCACATGCCATGCGTTCTGTGAGTGTTGCAGGCTGTGTGATCGTTGCAGCATATTGTAATCAGCAGAATGGTCCAGTATTCATGTCGGTAAGGTGAAGCATAAGGTAATGGTCAAGAGACAGCATGGCTATATCAAAGCGAGTGCCCTCACAGACACAAGCCACATAATAAAACATTTAAAGCTCCTTTTGGGTGTTTGTGTGATCATGCATCCTTTCAGACAGATGAACTGCAGAGAGGTGGTGGACTGTGTGTACACCAGATTTGGAGAACCGGATTCAACAGGATATTGAGAGGAACTGTAGTACAAGCTCCAGGCAAGTAGCCTGCCAACATGGTGTATGCCAAAGCATGATTATGTGTATCCTATATGACAACTGCTACTATCCATATCACCTGCAGTGAGTGCAAGGATTATCAGCAGTGGATTTCCCTCTACAAGAAGGGTTTTTTTGATGGATTTTGCACCAGACCATCACAATTATGGGATTTCTGTCACCAGTCCTCTTTAGCAACAAAGCAACCTTTGGCAGAACTGGCATCACCAATCTGCATAATTGTCATCTGTGGGCTACAGACAATCCCTGGGAAATGGTTGATTTGTCTCATTAGCAGTGGGATGATTTGTTGTCATTGCATGCAGCGTACTGTCCATTTCCAGCCACGTGTTCATAGGTCATTTTTTCCTCCATTTCCAATCAGGAATGCATCCCTGCAGTTTGCTGGTTTTATTAATGCTCACACTATATGTTCTGTGCAGCGGCTTCATGGGCAGGCAGAGGTCAACCTCTACATCAGAGTCAAATGTGCCCGAATGTCAGGCAGTCGCAAGGGCTGCCCAGGGCAACTATCTGGGATGCAAAAAGCATTTCTGAAATGTGAAATTCTATGGCAGTGTCATAATAATCACAAAAAACATAGTTGATTTTTGTGCCATTGGTGGGTGCCTGATTTGACATGAATGGCGTAAAGAGCTCGACCAATCATCTGAGTGACAATGGCAGATTTCCGATTGTGAGGCATGATCAAACATTGTCTTTCATGAAGAACTTTGTTGTGAAGTTGGCATCTGAATCAGGCTATCAGAGATTCTGCTGCTAAAGGATTATGAAAAGGTATTGTGTGGCAGTTGCTGAAAAACAACAACAAATCATTTTGCTCTCTATTGCAAAATATGAAGGTTGAGGATCTAATCCATGAAAGCATGAACGAAACATTTGGCTTCACTGTTCGACTGAGGAGAGAATGCTGCCATTTGGATATGATGAACCTCATTCTCTTGGCAAAATTGCAGAAATTCCAATGAAAAAACTGTGGACCATTGTCTGAAATGATATTTTGTCCAAACATTGTAAACAAAAGACAGAAGTGCGTGCTTTTATTGTTGTAGTGATAGCTGTCAAATTCATTGGAATTACAAATTGATGTCTACTGTGCACATTGACAATAATTCAGAAAGGTCCAGCATGATCACTGTGCATATGTTGCCGAGGACTGAAAGGCTGAGGCCAATTGAAAAAATTGAGGTGTGGTGCTGCCTGATTGTCTGTGCCTGCATGACAGTGGGTGGTCATCTGCTTGTTAAGCCTGAGCCATATGCAGTGCTGGTGTGCTAGCTGTTGAGCTGAGTTCTGATGTCTCCCCAGTATCCTCTGTGTAATAGTTCTGAAATATTTTGCTGCAAAGATGTGGGAATCATGACTCATGTTTGACCATTACGAGTCTGCATTAAAATTACACCATTCTGAAGAGAAAGGTTGTTGCATTTATCATAGTATTTGCAGGCTCCTGCACCATAAATTGATTTCTGGTTAGTTAATTATGCAAAGATAACAAAACTTCCACGTGTCAAAGTAGTCCCGCATCACAAAATCATTACCAGAAATGCTTGTTGTGTCCGTCAGTGTAATGAGGTGCATGAACACTCTAAAATACTTGAAACATTATAGAAGGATTGTAAAGTAAATATATTTATTTGCAATATATTCAATATAAAGTTCATATAGCTTTTATCCTGTAGTCTCTCTGCAATTTCTCTGCTCCACTAGTCCTGGTCATCACTATTCACTAGCAGAAACATCAAACTAGGTTTGTAAAGTCTTGCTGGCATTGTGCTACATTTGTAAAATCTCACTGCAGTGCTACCTGTATGCTGAGTGTGATTCAGAGAGTGCTCCAATGATAATCTGAAAGTAATTTGAGGACAATCTGAGATGGAGCTCTGAGTGAGGCAGCTTAAAAAGACATGTGGACTAATCATAATTGGAGGCAGTGAGATGACCTGAATTCACCATCCTCTGGTGGCATGTATAGCACCACTTGGCAGTGTCTAGTGAAGCCTCTCAAGTAGCAGCTCATGTCAGCCAATAAAAGTGTTCCTTCTGCAGAGATGGGAGTGACACTCAGTTGACAGAGACACTGTTTTAATACTGCATTACCGTAACAATCCACCACACCACTGAAACATTCGTTTCACAGCCCTCAGGCCAACTAAAAATGTGAATTGTTGCTTGGTGGGTCAACAAGTACCACTCTCCTATTAGGGGCAGGCAGATGGCTCCATGTAGACAACCTTGCATCCTTTCAGGTAGTGAGGGCTAAATGCCACCAAATCATCAGAGAGAGGAAGAAGATATCATAGCCATTCCACTACAAGTACAAGCGTATGGGAAACCATCAGGAAAGTCTGTGAGAGGGGTGAGAGGTGGCTACTGTAATGTGGAATGGAATCTCCAGACCATACCATGAGACACTGCCCAGACACTGGCAGAATATTTTGCCAGAGTTATCACCATTGCCAATCACAATCCAAGCTTCTGGTGCTGCAGAAAGTCTCTGAGAGGCAGTTGAGACTTCAGTTTCACCAATGATGAAGAGTACAGCTGCCCCTTTCGCATGTAGGATTGGAATTTTTCATAATCTGCAGCATGTGACACATCGTCTGATCATGATACGATCCACTACAGCATGTAACTGCACCTCATGGGGCAAAGCAAAGTAATCCACCTTGCCCTTTTTAGCACACTTTCTTGACTCATGCAGACAAACCATTTTAATTCCACTCTTAAAACATGGAAAGGAGCTGTACATGCTCAAGTAGTTATAGTGCTATCCTCACTACCTGTGTGGAGATGACCTTGGGTCAAATGTTTAACCACTGCCTTTTCTGGATGTTAGAATCCAGACAGGTCTTTAGTCAATTTCTGTTTGGGTTCAGGAAGTATCACTCCACCTTTGATACCTGGTCCTCCTGGGGTTGGCTGTATAATAGGCTTTCCTACATGGGTACCTCTTAATAGGTATATTCTTGGACATCAAGAAGGCCTGTGGTCCTACTACTCTGTTGCAATGCCAACAGAGCAATAAGGAACTGGAGCAAATGAGAAACTTTTTGCTTTGAAGATGTCTCATCTACCCCAGTGCCAGTAAATATGGTATTTCATTAGGAAGGCTAATCCTGAATACACGGATGAGAAGCCATAGGAAAACTTTTGCTTCAAGCCATCAATGTACATTATTATAAAACCACAAAGCCTGTCTAAAACATTATAAAACATAGATTTAAATGTCGAATCTGGAGTGCAATCTTTCTTAAAATTTGCCAGATATAAAGTATTTCTTAGCCTTCTCAAGAGCCAAGGTTGAGATATACTCCAATCTTCATGTAAAATTCTAAAATGAGCCATGTTCATCTCTAAAAGGCATTCCTTCATGCATATCCCATTGCATTCTGTCAGTTAGTAAAAAGACTGTCCATTGGTGACTGAGCAACAGTGTGGTATGCAGGCATCTGTGGCAGTGACATTGTCTAATAGGTTTATCACACCATGATGATTTCTGGCTGACATTAAGTAGTGGCTCACTAGTGCAGAGGCTCAGTTTGAGGCTGGTTCTAAAGGTCCAGTGGCCAGCATAATTCCTTCACGGAGTACACTCCTGGAAATGGAAAAAAGAACACATTGACACCGGTGTGTCAGACCCACCATACTTGCTCCGGACACTGCGAGAGGGCTGTACAAGCAATGATCACACGCACGGCACAGCGGACACACCAGGAACCGCGGTGTTGGCCGTCGAATGGCGCTAGCTGCGCAGCATTTGTGCACCGCCGCCGTCAGTGTCAGCCAGTTTGCCGTGGCATACGGAGCTCCATCGTAGTCTTTAACACTGGTAGCATGCCGCGACAGCGTGGACGTGAACCGTATGTGCAGTTGACGGACTTTGAGCGAGGGCGTATAGTGGGCATGCGGGAGGCCGGGTGGACGTACCGCCGAATTGCTCAACACGTGGGGCGTGAGGTCTCCACAGTACATCGATGTTGTCGCCAGTGGTCGGCGGAAGGTGCACGTGCCCGTCGACCTGGGACCGGACCGCAGCGACGCACGGATGCACGCCAAGACCGTAGGATCCTACGCAGTGCCGTAGGGGACCGCACCGCCACTTCCCAGCAAATTAGGGACACTGTTGCTCCTGGGGTATCGGCGAGGACCATTCGCAACCGTCTCCATGAAGCTAGGCTACGGCCCCGCACACCGTTAGGCCGTCTTCCGCTCACGCCCCAACATCGTGCAGCCCGCCTCCAGTGGTGTCGCGACAGGCGTGAATGGAGGGACGAATGGAGACGTGTCGTCTTCAGCGATGAGAGTCGCTTCTGCCTTGGTGCCAATGATGGTCGTATGCGTGTTTGGCGCCGTGCAGGTGAGCGCCACAATCAGGACTGCATACGACCGAGGCACACAGGGCCAACACCCGGCATCATGGTGTGGGGAGCGATCTCCTACACTGGCCGTACACCACTGGTGATCGTCGAGGGGACACTGAATAGTGCACGGTACATCCAAACCGTCATCGAACCCATCGTTCTACCATTCCTAGACCGGCAAGGGAACTTGCTGTTCCAACAGGACAATGCACGTGCGCATGTATCCCGTGCCACCCAACGTGCTCTAGAAGGTGTAAGTCAACTACCCTGGCCAGCGAGATCTCCGGATCTGTCCCCCATTGAGCATGTTTGGGACTGGATGAAGCGTCGTCTCACACGGTCTGCACGTCCAGCACGAACGCTGGTCCAACTGAGGCGCCAGGTGGAAATGGCATGGCAAGCCGTTCCACAGGACTACATCCAGCATATCTACGATCGTCTCCATGGGAGAATAGCAGCCTGCATTGCTGCGAAAGGTGGATATACACTGTACTAGTGCCGACATTGTGCATGCTCTGTTGCCTGTGTCTATGTGCCTGTGGTTCTGTCAGTGTGATCATGTGATGTATCTGACCCCAGGATTGTGTCAATAAAGTTTCCCCTTCCTGGGACAATGAATTCACGGTGTTCTTATTTCAATTTCCAGGAGTGTATAATGTTCAAAATTTTTCAAAATGCAGACCCATAAATCATGCACTCATAATCAAACCAAGCACACATGAATATTCAGTAACACAGGAGCATGCAAATTCGATTGGTTCCCCATGAATTATGGTCAATAAATTTTAAAATATTCAATGCTTTTAATGACTGGGCTTTTAGATCACTAAGGTGTGGTAACCTAGTAAGCTAAAAATCAAATGTGAGGCAGAGAAACCAAACTGTGTCTTTAAAATTGATGATAGTGTCCCTTATTCTCAACTCAGGAAAGTTAAAACAGAATGTGAATTCTTAAAGTGGACAGAAACAAGCTTCTCAGCTAGAACATTAAAACCTCCACTCATTCCTCTGCCCTTCTGATAGATAGCTACAGCTAATGGGTTGCAACACTGGAGGAGGAACAAAAGACAGAGAAGCTGTCCATGAAAGAAAAACACTGGACAGGATTTGTAACCCTCAGTACTATATTATTAAGAGTTATGGCAAAGACAACCACACTTAAAACACTGCCTAGGTTGCAACAGTTCTCTTGTTCAAAGCAGACAGATAGGATATCACCACCTGTGTATTTATAATTAAGTGGGGAGAGGGAGGACTATATAAGGATGGGAAGTTGTCCCCAGAAGTCCCATTTGTAGAGAAGTCCAAGAAATGCACCTGTTCCTCCTCCAATATGGAGGAAAATGTGTATCTTTCTGTTGGGTATCAGGGCACATGGAAATCTAGTCTGGGGAAATGAGCAAGCAGACCAAGCAGCCAAGGAGGCCTATAGGGTACATGACATGACAAAATGTGCCATCCTTCTGCATGCTGCAGTTTTGCTGTTGAGTCAAGGAGTCACATAACTGTGGGAGGAAGAGTGGCTTCCTGAGGGTAGAAGCATCTATTTGGGGATCAACCCTCTATTTCAGTTGAAGATGAGACAAGTGTGCAAAAGTTTTTGAAAATTTTGTGTGGTGTCTGTATTCTATCCTAAGCATTTAGACTGGAAATTTTAGTGTATTGCAGGGCAGATGGGACATAATTTTTGTTCCAGTAATGAGCAACCCACAGCCACCTGTTGTAATTTTTAGTTGTTTCTCTTTTTTTTTTTACTTTTTATTATAAGTTTTAGATCTAACACAAATGATTTCCGTGTGTGTGTGTGTGTGGTGGGGGGGGGGGGGGGGGCACCTTTATACAATACTTACCATTAAAATTGCTACACCGAGAAGAAATGCAGATGATAAACACGTATTCATTGGACAAATATATTATACTAGAACTGACATCTGATTACATTTTAATGCAATTTGGGTGCATAGATCCTGAGAAATCAATACCCAGAACAACCACCTCTGGCCATAATAACGGCCTTGATACACCTGGGCATTGAGTCAAACAGAGCTTGGATGGTGTGTACAGGTACAGCTGCCCATGCAGCTTCAACACGATACCACAGTTCATCAAGAGTAGTGACTGGCGTATTGTGACGAGCCAGTTGCTCGGCCACCATTGACCAGATGTTTTCAATTTGTGAGAGATCTGGAGAATGTGCTGGCCAGGGCAGCAGTTGAACATTTTCTGTATCCAGAAAGGCCCATACAGGAGCTGCAACGTACGGTCGTGCATTATCCTTCTGAAATGCAGGGTTTTGCAGGGATCAAATGAAGGATAGAGCCACAGGTCGTAACATATTTGAAATGTAAGGCCCACTGTTCAAAGTGCCGTCAATGCGAACAAGAGGCGACCGAGACATGTAAGGCCCGTACAGGACCTGCAATGTGCGGTCGTGCATTATCCTGCTGAAATGCAGGGTTTTTCAGGGATCAAATGAAGGGTAGAGCCACTGGTCGTAACATATCTGAAATGTAACGTCCACTCTTCAAAGTGCCATCAATGTGAACAAGAGGTGACCGAGATGTGTAACCAATGGCACCCAATACCATCATGCTGGGTAATATGCCAGAATGGTGATGACGAATACATGCTTCCAATGTGCGTTCACTGCGATGTCACCAAACACAGATGCAACCATCATGATGCTGTAAACAGAACCTGGATTCATCAGAAAAAATAACGTTTAGCCATTCGGGCATCCAGGTTCGTCATTGAGTGTACAATCGCAGGCGCTCCTGTCTGTGATGCAACGTCAAGGGTAACTGCAGCCATGGTCTCAGAGTTGATAGTCCATGCTGCTGCAAACATCGTCAAACTGTTCATGCAGATGGTTGTTGTCCTGCAAATGTCCCCATCTGTTGACTGAGAGATCGAGACGTGGCTGCACGATCTGTTACAGCCATGCAGATAAGATGCCTGTTATCTCGACTGCTAGTGATATGAGGCTGTTGGGATCGAGCATGGCGTTCCGTATTACCCTCCTGAACCCACTGATTCCATATTCTGCTAACAGTCATTGGATCTTGACCAATGCGGGCAGCAATGTCATGATATGATAAACCACAATCATGATAGGCTACAATCTGACCTTTATCAAAGTCAGAAACGTGATGGTACGCATTTCTCCTCCTTACACGAGGCATCACAACAATGTTTCACCAGGTAGTGCTGATCAACTGCTGTTTGTGTATGAGAAATTGGTTGGAAACTTTCCTCATGTCAGCACGTTGTAGGTGTTGCCACAAGCGCCAACCTTGAGTGAATGCTCTGAAAACCTAATCATTTGCATATCACAGCATCTTTTTCCTGCCAGTTAAATTTTGCGTCTGTAGCATGTCATCTTTGTGGTGCAGCAATTTTAATGGCTGGTAGTGTATTTTAACTGTTGTTAAAATTTTATTTTTTAGTGCTTTTATTCACACTCACCTCACATAATTTTAGTATGAGCAGTAAAGGCCTTGCTGACATGTTCACCAACAAACGCATTACCACCGCCACCACCACCACCACCACCTACACTTCAACATATAAGTATGCAGTAATTTCTACTGTTAACTATGTATTAACTATGTATGTGTAGCATTCAGCAATTTTTCTTGAAGCTGAATAGATATTTATTTTCACTGTGGAAAACCCACCATCTATAGAGGAATAACCCTATTGTCTCATGGGATGAAAATACTTGAGAAGATTATAGAAAAGAGACTGAGAACTATAATAGAATCACAGCCGGAGGAGAAAAACAATAGATGTAATTTTTAGCACACACATGTTGATGGAAAAGTGTTGGGAGAAGTGCAAGAACCTGGTCATTGTATTCCTGGATATGGAAGAAGCCTATGATAGTATTGTAAGAGATAAGATCTGGGAATGCCCGAGGAAAAAGAATGTGCCTGAAGGACGAATAAGAAAAATTCAGATGTTGTACAAAGACTGTACTAGCTGTGTACAAATTGGGGAAGGACGATCATTATGGTTAGAGACAAATAATGGAGTTCAGCAAGGAAGTGCACTGTCCCCACTACTATTCATCACTGTTATGGATACTATAATGAAGAACATCAAGAAGAAGTCAAGTGAACTGAATAAATTTGCCATTGCAGATGAAATCATGATATGGGGCGAAACTGAAGAGGAAGTACAGATCAGACTCGATGAATGGAAATGTCAGTTCCAGAAATATAACCTCAACATCAGCAAGATCAAGACAATGGTGATGGCGGTCAACAGAGATGGACAACCAGCAAGTGTAAAACTAAGAGACAACCATCTAGAGTGTGTGGACAGTTTTCCTGACCTTGGAAGTGTAATCTCTAGTGATAATTTGGTCAGAAATGAAATCATCAACAGAGTGCAATAAGGATATGGATTTTACCAACAAGTAAGATCACTTTTATGGGATGACTTGATTCCAAAACTGTCCAAACTGATGATGTTTAATAGCTATTTCACACCAATATTGACCTATGGTATTGAAACATGTACCCTCACAAGAAGAGAATCATCAAGGTTTCAAGCATCAGAGAAGAAATTTCTTAGATCCACCATCCAGAAGACCAAGATGGAAAGTTAAGGAATGAGGAGATGAGGAAAGAAGCTGGAATAAGGACATCCCTATTGGATCGAACTGGCACATCTAGACTTCGATGGTACGAGCATGTGTTGAGAATGGAGCCAACTAGAACAACCAAAATCAATTTGGAAAGACAGGTGGAAGACCTCAAACCCAATGGATGGACTTGATTAAGGCTGATATAGTGACCAGAGGATGGACAGTGGATGATGTTCTCTGTGAACAGATGTATTTGGACAGGACGAAATGGAAGAGGCTCATTACCAGTACCTGGGAAACTGGAACTGTTAAATGATGATGATTTTCATTGTAGACTGAGTTAAATGGGATAATTTTTAAGCTACATTCTGCACTTGTTAATGCCATGTGAGAAAATTTGTGCTTTAAGTATAAACTGTGGAATGTCATCTGGTGTGGTGATACATTTATGAAAGTGAAAAGTGTCTTTGAAACTGAAAAGTGAATAATATTTTGGATATAGTGCTGCATTATGTGTTTATAATATTGATAAAACTTTAATCAGCAATATAATCAAATTTCTCTATGAAAGATTAGTAAACCTACTGACTTCCTTGCTTCAAATAGGTAACACAAAGAATGACAGTCACTACAGAAGTTTCTAAAGTGCAGTGAAAATATTAACCTTCTTTGTCATTTCTCATCTTCATTTACTGTGCAGTGCCAGTTATCCATCAAATCAGGCAATAATTAATGTTTTCCTCTGTAATAGTGTTGCTGTTTGATGATATCTTATTTTCCTGTGTGGTCTTCCATTACTTATTTTTGTGAGTCAGTAAGCAGTTTTCTAGAGGTCTACTTTGTAACTTCTTGACTAATGTAAAAAGATTCCTCGGGATGTGCGAACCTAAGAAATTCAGAAATACAGTGTGGGATAGTTACTAAGGTTTGCTTTGTTTAATTTTTATTAATAATTTTTGATAATTCATGATACTTTTATTTTAAATAAAAACAAATCATAATATTTAATCATAATATTTATATTATATAATTAAAAGAGGTATTGCATGATTATACAATTTATTTTTAAGTTGAAATTACTCTCAGAATTTAATAAAGAAACTGAAGAAGACACAAGAATCACATTTTTAACCATCACTAGAAACATACTCATGATCAAACAAATACAATCTGTATTTACTAGATGCCTGATTGCCAGAAGGTAGTGACATACTGAAAATTTTTATGTGACATGTTACAGATACACTCCAAATCTGGAATATTTAAACTTAACTGAAGTGGGTTTGCGACAGCAACTGTCAGCTGACATGTTTTTGCAGTTTAATAAACTGAAACATTTGGCAATACAAGATCATGGGAGCATGCCAGAGTTGCCAGAAGATGTGTTTAAAGGACTTGGTGGATTGGAAAGCTTGTACTTGTATAACAATGGACTCCTGCTTCTCCCTCCTAATATTTTTGCACCACTGACCAAGCTGCGACTATTGAACTTAGCTGATAATAAGTTCCGAAGGCTGCCAACAGGAATATTTGACAAGAATTTGGAACTACGTGAGCTTATACTGAATGGAAACTATTTGAAGAATCGTTACAATCCACACTTGCTAAGGTAATAACAATCAGTTGTTGCATGTTATGCCATATGCTTTATGACACTTGTGGATACACAGAAAAAAAGATTTTCTGACTTTCAGTACAACTCTTCATCACCCAAACTTTAGTCTGGTCTCATGTTCCCATAAAATATATCATTGTATAATTACAATTTCTGTTTTAACGATAATATTCCAACAAATTTCAACTGTTCTCTCATTATTTCTCTCATTGCACCACTTTTCCAGGGACTCACTGCCAAAAATGTTATGATACTTGAAATTTCACGGTGGAAACTACAAACAGAAAATGAGGATAGGTAGCTATTCAGCTTTAGCTTAAGATAACTTGTTAGTCCAGAGATTGGAGCCATCTAGGAGAGAGGGATGTTTGCACATGTCTGTAATCAATAAGACATCTCTCTCACATTTGCATCATACGCAGCATGGTCTCCATATAATAGGCTGTGATAAGAAGTTACTTGTACAGCTAATTACCAGAAGCAACTGTTGTAACAAAAGTAGCTTATGCATCATCTTATAGTCATTTTCAGTGGTTTCACAATACCTTTCTTGGAGTCAATATTTCTCAGAGACAGGGCATGAGAGTAATTGTACTTGCAGTTAAAGAAAGGGTTAGTGGGGCAAACTGCTGCCACTTAAAACACTGTCGATCTGGAATAACACTCATTCACATACCACGAATTTCTAGTAACAAAATGGGAAAATGAGAGAGAAAATGGAATAGCAGTACATATGTTATGCTTATCTGGGCACTACCTAGAAATTACTGAACTTTCACAATCACATCTAGTTGAATTCAAGCTAATGACTTACTATAGGTGAACTGGTTAAAGGGGAATGACCAAATGAAAGGTGTAGAGTTAAGTTCTAGACCCCACAGCTCTCAATATGATGCACACAGCTACTAAGTCATACATTTCCTGTTTATGTGTCTCTTTCTTATGTTAACTAGCATTTAATTCACTTTAATAAAGTGGAAATAAATTTAAAATCAGATAAAAAGGTCACCTTAAATAATTATCCTTTCTTCATAAAGGGGTTCAACAGTTGTATATTCTCTTGAAGAATACACAGAGTTAGTGAGAACCTTTTTAAAAAAAAGGATTATATCGTTTACATACACTACTTCTTAGTGTGTATGTGAAATACCATCAATTTAGTTAAACTTTCATTTTTTAAAGAATTTTTAATATTATGAATTTCAGGTTGAGAGCTACATATGTTTAAATTGCTTTATCAGTGTCCTACTTTGATTTTTCTAATGAACAACTTGATGTGATTTATGTTCACTGCATTTAAGAAATGATTGTTTATATATTTGGTATCATTCCCTCCAGATTAATATAGACATTTTGTCCCATGTTTTACTATGTTCTGTATAATTTTAATTCTGCTGTCTGAATTGTCCTTGCTGGTTGCCATAATGTTGTCTCAGTACTCCATGTAATAAGTTGCTTTTCCTACCTGTGCACTATCAACTGGGAGTTTATTTCAGTACTGCAGAAAAATTTGTTTTCTCGTTTCGAGCATTGTCTACAATGACCTCATCAGTCAGGGTCCAAATGCATGCGGCTAGTGCAGGGTGCATTTCTGAAGCATTGTAAATGTAGTTTCACTCCCACAGAGGAGCCTTTGTATATGTGTTTGTTCACCTCTTCTCTGTAATTATTCTGTCTGCAGAAGAGGCTAACGTATTATCACTTATACTTAATTTCTATTGAAATTTTCTATGGCATAGTCTAGGAATCCCATAGTTCTTTAAGCTACAGATTTTCATTACATCAAACTCATTTAAGTAATGCCTTTATAATTCGGTTGGTGTAAATACAGTAATACATCTAATGTCCACTGGAAAATATTTTTAATACTTGAGTAATGTAGACCTGTTGTACTGCAAATCAAACAGGCTTATTGTTGTGTTCTTGGTGTACTATACACTGAGATGACAAAAGTCATGGAATACCTGACAATTTCATGTCAGACCTGCTTTTGCCTGGCGTAGTGGGGCAACTTGACATGGCATGGATCCAACAACTCGTTCTAAGTCCCCAGCCAAAATATTGAGTCATACTGCCTCTATAGCCATCCATAATTGTGAAAGTGTTGTTGATGGAGGATTTTGTGGATGAATAACCTCTCCATTTGTCCCATTAATGTTTGATGTGATTCATGTCGATTTGCCAAATCATTCACTCGAATTGTCCAGAGTGTTCTTCAAATCAGTCATGTACAATTGTGGCCTGGTGACATGGCGCATAAAAACTCCATCATTGTTTAGGAACATGAAGGCTATGAATGGCTGCAAATGGTCTCCAAGTAGCATGTGGATCAGAAGACCTAGCTGATTCCACGTAAAAACAGCCTACACCATTATGGAGCCACCACCAACTTGCACAATGCCTTGTTGATAACTTGGGTCCATGGCTTTGTGGCATTTGTGCCACCTTCAAACCCTAGTATCACCTCATACCAACTGAAAATGGGGCTCATCTGACCAAGTAACAGTTTGCCAGCCACCTAGGTTGCAACCAATATGGTCACAAGCCCAGGAGAGGCAGTGCAGATGATGATGATCTGTTAGCAAAGACACTCGTGTCAGTTGTCTGCTATCATAACCTATTAACACCAAATTTTGCCACACGGTCCTAACTGATAAGTTTATTGTATGTCCCAAATTGATTTCTGCAGTTATTTCATGCAGTGTTGCTTGTCTGTTAATACTGGCAACTCTATGCAGATACCGCTGCTCTTGGTCATTAAGTGAAGGCTGTCAATTACTGTGTTGTCCATGGTGAGAAATAATGCCTGAAATTTGGTAACCTTGGCACAATCTTTAGACTGTATATCTTAGAATATTGAATTCTCTAGTGATTTCTAAAATGGAATGTATTTCTGATATGGAATGTCCCATGAGTCTATCTCCAGTTATCATTCAGCATTCAAGTCTGTTAATTCCTGTCGTGTAGTCATAATCACGTAGGAAACCTTTTCACATAAAGCGCCTAGGTACAAATGACAGCTCTGCTGATGCACTGTCCTTTTATACTTGGTCTACATGTGTATATGTGCATATATATCATTATCCCACGATTTTTGTCACCTCAGTGTACTGTTTCATATAGCAGTTCATTTACACGTTTAGAGACAATAGAGCATAAGAATATAACCTTCTTACGTAGACTCTATATTTGTTGGTAATCTCATTTTAGATTATTTACATATGCTAACTACAATGAAACTGTTACACCTGCCTAATATAATGTAGGACACCTGCGCGCACGCAGAAGTTCTGTAACACAACGTGGCAGGGACTCGACTAATTTCTGAAGTAGTGCTGGAGGGAATTGACACCATGAATCCCACAGGGCTGGCCATAAATCTGTAAGAGTATGAGGGGTTGGAGATCTCTTCTGAATAGCACGTTGCAGGAATCCCAGATATGCTCAATAATGTTCATGTCTGCGGAGTATAGTGGCCAGCAGAAGTGTTTAAACTCAGAATAGTATTCCTGGAGCCACTCTGCAGCAATTCTGTACATTTGGGGTGTCACATTGTCCTGCTCGAATTGCCAAAGTCTGTCAGAATGCACAATGGATATGGATGGCTGCATGTGATCAGACAGGATGCTTAAATACATGTCACCTGTCAGAGTCATATCTAGACGTATCAGGGGGTCCCATATCACTCCAACTGCACACCCCCACATCGTTACAGAGCCTCCACCAGCTTGAACAGTCCCCTGCTGACATCCAGGGTCCATGGATTCATGAGATTATCTCCATACCTGTACACATCTATCTGCTGGATACAAATTGAAACGAGACCCATGTGACCAGGCACATGTTTCCAGTCATAAACAGTCCAATGTCGGCATTGATGGGGCCCAGGTGAGGCATAAAGCTTTGTGTCATGCAGTCATCAAGGGTACATGGTGGGCCTTTGGCTGTGAAAGCCTGTATCAATTGTAATTGTGTTTCATTGAATGGTTTGCATTCTGACATTTGTTGGTGGCCCTGCACTGGAATCTGCAGCAATTTGCAGAAGGGTTGCACTTATGTCATGTTGAACAATTCTTTTTAGGTGTTGTTGGCTCTGTTCTTGCAGGATGTTTTTCTGGTCGCAGCAATTACAAAGATCTGATGTTTTACCAGATTCCCGATATTCACGGTACACTCATGAAATGGTTGTACAGGAAAATCCACAATTCATTGCTACCTTAGAGATGCTGTGTCCCACCGCTCATGCGCCAACTATAACACTTCATTCAAACTCACATAAATCTTGATAACCTGCCATTGTATCAGCAGTAAATGATCCAACAACTGTGCCAGACACTTGTCTTATATAGGCACTGCCAACTGCAGCACCGTATTCTGCCTGTTTGGATATCTCTGTATTTGAATAAGCATGCCTATACCAGTTTCTCTGTTGCTTTTGGATACTTCCTTCTATTTAAAGAGGCTTCCAGCAGGGAGAGGTAATTCTCTCCAGTTCCTGTTGCATAGCAGCTTTCTGCATAAGGTGATGTGAGAGGTTCTATTTGATGCTTTCTTTAGCCTATTATACCTGTTCAAAAAACAAAACAAACATGCCAAATTTAAACAGATGCAAAATCCCCAAGATTGGCAGTCTTTTACAGAAGCTTGAGATTTAGTGCAAACTTCAATGTGTGATGCTTATAAGAGTTTCCACGATGAAACTTTGTCTCGAAACCTGGCAGAAAATCCAAAGGGATTCTGGTCGTATGTGAAGTATGTCAGCGGCAAGAAACAATCAATGCCTTCTCTGTGCAATAGCAATGGATATACTATCAAAGGGCTGCCAAAGCCGAGTTACTAAACACAGCCTTCTGAAATGCCTTCACAAAAGATGAAGAAGTAAACATTCCAGAATTTGAATAAAGAACAGCTGCCAACATGAGTAACATAGAAGTAAATATCCTTGGATTAATGAAGCAACTTAAATCACTTAATAAAAGCAAGTATTCTGGTCCAAACTGTATACCAATTAGGTTCCTTTCACAGTATGCTGATGCATTAGCTCCATTCTTAACAATTATATGCAACCGTGTGCTCGACGAAAGATCCGTACCCAAAGGCTGAAAAGTTGCGTGGGTCACACCAATATTCAAGAAAGGTAGTAGAAGGCCAGTATCATTAATGTCAATTTGCAGCAGGATTTTGGAACATATATTGTGTTCGAACATTATGAATTACCTTGAAGAAAATGGTGTATTGACACACAGTCAACGTGGGTTTAGAAAACATCGTTCTTGTGAAACACAACTAGCTCTTTATTCACATGAAGTGTTGAGTACTATTGACAAGGGATTTCAGATTGATTCCATATTTCTGTATCTACAGAAGGTTTTTGACACTGTACCACACAAGCGACTTGTAGTGAAATTGCGTGCCTATGGAATATCACCTCAGTTATGTGACTGGATTCATGATTTCCTGTCAGAGAGGTCACAGTTTGTAGTAATTGATAGAAAGTCATTGAGTAAAACAGAGGTGATTTCTCGTGTTCCCCAACATAGGCCCTGTGCTGTTCCTTATCTACACAAATGATTTGGGAGATAATCTAAGCAGCCGTCTTAGGTTGTTTGAAGATGATGCTCTCATCTATTGACTAATAAAGTCATCAGAAGATCAAAATAAATTGCAAAATGATTTAGAATAGATACCTGAATGGTGCGAAAATTGGCAGTTGACCCCAAATAATGAAAAGTGTGAAGTCATCCACATGAGTGCTAAAAGGAATTTATTAAACTTTGGTTACATGACAAATTGGTCAAATCTAAAGGCTGTAAATTCTACTAAATACCTAGTAATTACAACTATGAACAACTTAAATTGGAAGGAACACATGGAAAATGTTGTGGGAGGATAACCAAAGACTGCATTTTGTTGGCAGGACACTTAGAAAATATAACAGATCTACTAATGAGACTGCCTGTACTATGCTTGTCTGTCCTCTTTTAGAATACTGCTGCGTGGTGTGGGATCCTTACCAGATAAGAATGGTGGAGTACATCGAAAAAGTTTAAAGAAGGGCAGCATGTTTTGTATTATCTCAAAATATGGGAGAGAATGCCAATGAAATGATACAGGATTTGGGCTGGGCATCATTAAAAGAAAGACAATTTTCATTATGATGGAATCTTCTCATGAAATTCTTTCTCCTTCGAATGCAAAAATTTCTTGTTAACACCAACCTACATAGGGATAAATGATGATTATGATAAAATAAGAGAAATCAGAGCTCATACAGAAAGATAAAGGTATTCGTTCTTTCTGCATGCTATACGAGATTGGAATAATAGAAAATTGTGAAGGTGGTTTGATGAACCCTCTTCCAGGCACTTAAATGTGATTTGCAGAGTATCCATATAGATGTAGATGCAGATGTAATGTAGCATCATTGCTTATCTATTCACAGAGTAGTTATAGAAGTTCCTTAAAATGTTCTCACCTGATTTCACTCAAAAGTCTAGATATGAAGCCATGTTGTGTGGTTCTGAATATATTTTAAATATTTTCTTCAGGCAACTGGCAGCAATGGATGTATGTTTCAGGAAACTCATGACACTTGGCTGTATTAGAACAGTTTATTAATTTTCTGCCTGTTTTGGTCAATGACCACCAGCAAACTTCATGATGCACACACAATTGGAGACTAAATATATGTAATTGGACCTAGCCTCCAAACCTCCTAAGTGCCCTACCCTATGCCTAGCATGTAGCTGCATGCTCCCATAAGCATCACTATACCATTCAATGCCACCCCTTGCTGTTCCCTCCCCCCACCTGCCCCAACCTAATGCTACCTTCTTACCTCTACCATTGGATTGCTATACCCATCAGGCTCATTTATGATTCAGTATGGTCACAGTGTCCAGAGACAGCGATCAGGTGTGTGTCAGCTGTGATTGTGTGATTGTTTGTGTGTTTTCTACTTCAGAAGAAGACATTTTATTCACATCAAATCCTGAAACATTGTTTTGTGTACTAAATATGCCGTTCGATACCTTCCTCACAACACACGGCATATGCTCGCCCTATTTATGTTGCAAAAGCAAGTACCTGGGATCTGTGTCAGATAGGATTACAAAGTGTTCACATATGAAACTTCAATAAACAGAGTTAAATGCAATGAAAAAATTGAACTGATAAGGTGATACACACAGATATATTAAGAGACTATTGCTAATTTTTACAGTACGGGAAATGAGGACCCACTACTAGACATTTAATGGCACTGTACCATTTCAAAATTGTAGAAGGATCTATGCATTTAGTCTCATGGCATATATGTATCAAGTTATAAACCACAAATCTATTACAAAACATCACTGTATAGTTGTATGAACCTATAAATATAGTGTATCATTGATTTAAACTCAGTCAATATGTAAGACAGAACTTTTGAAATCACATCTTATATACTAAATTCCTGAAAGAAAAGAAAAAAAAAAAAAAAAAAAAAAACACAATTATATAGTTGTATGAATCTGCAAAAAGTTTATATTTTCTTCCATACTAGGTATCATTATGCATCCATGTTCAAAGGTGTTGTTTTCTATGTTAAAAGTTAACAGTACCTGACCTTTTACATACTTGCGTTGCTTACCAGCAGCTCCTCTTATCTTTACACATGCAATGGACATTTCCACAAAATTCTTACTATACTGGATCTTGTCTCTAAATTGTTCAGATATACCACAAATTGGGCTTCCTGTTTCAGTCAAACAGTTACCTTCCCACTGATCAAGCTTAATTTTAATTTAAGGATACCCAAAATCCTAATCATCTCCTCTGTTGTTAGACATTTCATGTGAAAGATCACTTTCAGGTTCATCAAAAGCTACCTCCACACTGTGTTTACAGGGCTTTATCAACTTTACTGGTATCATAGCATTACTCTGGTTCCTGATGTTGTCAGGTATAGATTGAACACAATGAATAGATTCCATGGCACAACTAACATCACTTGTTACAGAATGAACACAAAACACATTGCTGTCAAAATTTACTCTTCCTGATAAAATCTTCTTTCACTTCATTCCACCAATCTGGAATGGATAACCACAGCTAACTTATTCCAGAATGCACATTTCCCTATGTTATCATCAATCTGGTCTCAACCAAACTTCGAAAAGTTTTTCCTCTGGGCTTGCAGATAACTCCTCGTGGTTCTCATTTACATCATCAAATACATCACTCACCCTACCCTTATTGTCAACATCATTCACAAATAACTCTGAAGCTTTGTTATTCTTATACTCCACAAATACCTGATACTCATCATCATCATCATCATCATCATCATCATCATCATGTTCTTCCAACATTTGCAATAAGCTACCAGTCTCAGAATTACCAACCTCAGTTATTTCACAACTCTCATTCACACCTACATTAAAAATACCACCTAGTTTAGATCAAATACAGTCATCACCTGATTTACATACATCAATAACACTGTTTTCTGACCAAGAGAAGAAATCATTAGTACACACTACATCAAAATTCTCACTACTCTCACATTCTGGGTTGTGATTAGCACCTACATCACCATAATTAAAGATAGTATCCCAAAACTTTTGATCAAAACATAAATGAGAAATCTGATATTACTCCTGTTCAATTTCAAATGAATGTGCCATATCATTAACACTGTTGCCGTTTCCCGAGTAGTTACTTCTATAATTATTCTCCTATTAAAATGATCATGGTTATCCCCATTATTCCTATCCTCCTGGTGTTCAAAATTTCTCTCTCTATTGACACTTTGAGCCTGATATAAGTTACCATTATCTCTGTTTCTGTAATTATTCCCATTGTGATATCTATCATTCCGATTATTACGGTACATACTCCTTTCTACTGCCATATCCAGCCTGTCAACATATCACAAAAATTGTTCAAGACAATTGTCAAGTCCATGCACTAAATTCCACTACAACCCTTCTGGTAATCATGGTCATCTCATCAAATGGTTTGTCAAGGTGTGTTAATTTTTTAAGTTTGTCCTTACAAAGCTCTTTCAGAGTACCGTCCCTATTCCTGTAATTAGGACCATTCAAAAATTCACTGGTAATTCTCCCCTGCTCAGCTTCTGACCAAAATTTATTTAAAAAATTTTTCTCAAAACTTTGATATGTTTCTCACTGGCTTAAATTTAAATTTACCCATAATAGAGCTTCACCTTCAAGACATCTTTTAGCAAATTTAATTTTTTGATTGTCATTCATGCCTGACACAAAACTATGTCCACAGTGGTGCAGAAAATCCACTGGATGTAAATTTTCTGATGGAAAACTTTTGATTGGAGTGATGGATCATGCAATACCATTATTTGAATACAGATTTTTGTGAATGCAGTTTTTCTGAACTGCCGAAATTTTTTGATCTAAATCATTTATGGAAAGCGTTTCTGAAGAAGAGAATTTTTTGTTAACATTGAGTATAGATTTAAGTGCCAGGAAGTGTTTCTGAAAGTATTTGTGTGGAGTGTAGCCATGTATGGAAGTGAAACATGGATGATAAATAGTTTGGACAAGAAGAGAATAGAAGCTTTCGAAATGTGGTGCTACAGAAGAATGCTGAAGCTTAGATGGGTAGATCACATGACTAATGAGGAGGTATTGAATAGAATTGGGGAGAAATTAGCATGGGATCACAGCATGGAGGGTAAAAATTGTAGAGGGAGACCAAGAGATGAATACACTAAGCAGATTCAGAAGGATTACAGTAAGTACTGGGAGATGAAGAAGCTTGCACAGGATAGAGTAGCATGGAGAGCTGCATCAAACCAGTCTCAGGACTGAAGACCATAATAACAACAAATCATTTACATTAGTTTGCATGTTATTTTCAACATTTAAAATTTTTTGGTCTAAACTGGTGATGTTTTGTTCCATATTTTTCCACTATGGCTCTCTATTCAACTCTGACATCATAAACATTCTTCGATATTCTTTCCAATTCACTTACTAGCTCATTTTCCAAAACAACAAATTTATTTTGTAAAATGTCAACTTTTTCATTCACACTTTTTCACCTCTCTGACAACCCATTTCTTAGCTCTGAAACCTGATTACTAAGTTGGTCTATTTGGTATTGTACCCTATCCATTTTACTACTGTTTTCAGTTTTCAGATCATTTAATTGCCCTTACAGTGAAGTAAATTTTTTGGTCAACTGATCATAAACTGCACTAAACTTGCTATTGCTATATGTCTTCATTTCCTCTACTTCTGCCAAAATAAACTGCAAAATATCAGTTTTTAGTGTTTCTTTGCTGACTTCAATTTCACTCAGCTCAAACATGACCTGACTGGATCTTACGGCTTTTACTTTTGCTTCACTCCTACCCTTGTCTCTGTTCATTTTGTTAACAAGTACATGAGTCCACAAACTAATTAATTTCACAAACAGTTTGTACTTATCTTTCCTTTTTGATGTCCCTGGTTGTAGGTGTAAAGTCCTCATTCATTCAATGCGGTCCATCATTGTTGGTAGTACGTCATTCCTATTGATTGACTTTGTTGGGCAGTCCTCCACCTTCTTTATTCGCATGACCGGAAATCCATTTATATATAAACTGCAAATGATATATATCACTCTCCCTTCTTCTGCAACAGACAAACTCCATTATTAGTCAATTGATCCCAGACGATGCCACCAATTGTAATATATCCTTTCCTCACACCGTTTGTTGAATGTCACTGTCTTTATAATTAACTCTTTTAATAAGCTTCAAGAGAAGTAAGATTTATAATAAACATTTTACTTATCTTCTTTTCTCATAGTTGGCTCTAGTTCTTTACGTTTAGGGACTGACTCTTGAAGCTGAAATTTGACATTATAGGTTCTCATGGTTCCTATTGACATAATAAATTTGAAGTAAGCCTGCACTGTATTTTTGTTTTACTCGAAAATTTTATTCTGTCACATTTTTCTGTATCACGCTGTCTTTACAATTTCCATGTTAACAAACCCGAAAATTACATTGTTCTTCCCAAAAATAAAAACACTTACGATCATATCAGACGCATGCCCATTACTACTTCACTCTGTGGTACTAACAATATTCCAAAGGTTTATAAATTTTCTTGACAAATGAATTTCTATTAATTTATGTTATCATTTTATAAATGAATCCAGAAATTAACATAATAAATAGTGCCAAATTGTGTAAATAATAACAGAAATTTTAAGTGTGCCAAATATTTTGTAATTTCTAATGTTTCTAAAAGAAAATAATTTTTGATTGATTTGATTTTATTTATTGATTTATTGATCCATTTCATCTACAGCTGCACAGTGTGCAAGATATAATTGAATTTTTTTTGTTAATATTAACAGTTTTACATATAATATACCTTTGTACATAATAAATCTAAAAAGAAAGATGATGAGACTTACCAAACAAAAGCGCTGGAAGGTCGAGAGACACATAAACAAACACAAACATACACACAAAATTCAAGCTTTCGCAACAAATGGTTGCTTCGTCAGGAAAGAGGGAAGGAGAGGGAAAGACGAAAGGATGTGGGTTTTAAGGGAGAGGGTAAGGACTCATTCCAATCCCGGGAGCGGAAAGACTTACCTTAGGGGGAAAAAAGGACAGGTATACACTCGCGCACACACACACATATCCATCCGCATATACACAGACACAAGCAGACATTTGTAAAGGCAAAGAGTTTGGGCAGAGATGTCAGTCGAGGCGGAAGTACAGAGGCAAAGATGTTGTTGAAAGACAGGTGAGGTATGAGCGGCGGCAAATTGAAATTAGAAATTAGCGGAGATTGAGGCCTGGCGGATAGCGATAAGAGAGGATATGCTGAAGGGCAAGTTCCCATCTCCGGAGTTCTGACAGGTTGGAGTTAGTGGGAAGTATCCAGATAACCCGGACGGTGTAACACTGTGCCAAGATGTGCTGGCCGTGCACCAAGGCATGTTTAGCCACAGGGTGATCCTCATTACCAACAAACACTGTCTGCCTGTGTCCATTCATGTGAATGGACAGTTTGTTGCTGGTCATTCCCACATAGAAGGCTTCACAGTGTAGGCAGGTCAGTTGGTAAATCACGTGGATGCTTTCACACATGGCTCTGCCTTTGATCGTGTACACCTTCCGGGTTACAGGACTGGAGTAAGTGGTGGTGGGAGGGTGCATGGGACAGGTTTTACACCAGGGGCGGTTACAAGGATAGGAGTCAGAGGGTAGGGAAGGTGGTTTGGGGATTTCATAGGGATGAACTAAGAGGTTACGAAGGTGAGGTGGATGGCGGAAAGACACTCTAGGTGGAGTGGGGAGGATTTCATGAAGGATGGATCTCATTTCAGGGCAGGATTTGAGGAAGTCGTATCCCTGCTGGAGAGCCACATTCAGAATCTGATCCAGTCCCGGAAAGTATCCTGTCACAAGTGGGGCACTTTTGGGGTTCTTCTGTGGGAGGTTCCGGGTTTGAGGAGATGAGGAAGTGGCTCTGGTTATTTGCTTCTGTACCAGGTCGGGAGGGTAGTTACGGGATGCAAAAGCTGTTTTCAGGTTGTTTGTGTAATGGTTCAAGGATTCTGGACTGGAGCAGATTCGTTTGCCACGAAGACCTAGGCTGTAGGGAAGTGACCATTTGATGTGGAATGGGTTGCAGCTGTCATAATGGAGATTCTGAATGTGGTAAAACCTGTCCCACGCACCCTCCCACCACCACCTACTCCAGTCCTGTTACCCGGAAGTGTACACGATCAAAGGCAGAGCCACATGTGAAAGCATCCACGTGATTTACCAACTGACCTGCCTACACTGTGAAGCCTTCTATGTGGGAATGACCAGCAACAAACTGTCCATTTGCATGAATGGACACAGGCAGACAGTGTTTGTTGGTAATGAGGATCACCCTGTGGCTAAACATGCCTTGGTGCACGGCCAGCACATCTTGGCACAGTGTTACACCGTCCGGGTTATCTGGATACTTCCCAATAACTCCAACCTGTCAGAACTCCGGAGATGGGAACTTGCCCTTCAGCATATCCTCTCTTATCGCTATCCACCAGGCCTCAATCTCCGCTAATTTCTAATTTCAATTTGCCGCCGCTCATACCTCACCTGTCTTTCAACAACATCTTTGCCTCTATGCTTCCGCCTCGACTGACATCTCTGCCCAAACTCTTTGCCTTTACAAATGTCTGCTTGTGTCTGTGTATATGCGGATGGATATGTGTGTGTGTGCGAGTGTATACCTGTCCTTTTTTCCCCCTAAGGTAAGTCTTTCCGCTCCCGGGATTGGAATGAGTCCTTACCCTCTCCCTTAAAACCCACATCCTTTCGTCTTTCCCTCTCCTTCCCTTTTTCCTGACGAAGTAGCTGTTGGTTGCGAAAGCTTGAATTTTGTGTGTATGTTTGTGTTTGTTTGTGTGTCTCTCGACCTGCCAGCACTTTCGTTTGGTAAGTCTCATCATCTTTCTTTTTAGATATATTTTTCCCACGTGGAATGTTTCCCTCTATTATATTTGTACATAATAACACACATTAATATATCAATTAATGATGAATACTTAAATAATGTTGTTACGCTATGTACAGAGAGATAAAATACAAATGTTCTTCTGAATGAGACTACATTGGGTATACACACAAAAATTTATATTTGTAGGTATTCATTTACTGTGTAAAAGCAGTGATCAACCATGTACGACTTCAGTTTAGATTTGAAGTGACCAATGTTTTGTACGTGTCTAATGGTATCTGGTAAGGCATTGTATAGTTTGATACTATGATGGATAGGGCTGTTTTGAAATAACTTTGTGTTGGCACTTTGAACATGTACATCCAATTTTTGTCTCGTATCGTAGCTGTGTATTGTGTGATTTTGAGTGATGAGTGGTCTTTTTGTATGTAAATTTTGCTTTAAATACATTGTATTTTTAAGTATATATATGCAAGGAAGTGGCAGGATCATCCTTTTTTGAAACAATGGTCTACATGATTTGCGATTATCTACCCCTTCCATTATCCTTATAATTTTTTTTTGAATTTTGAATGTTTTGATGGCATCTTCAGAATTTCCCCAGAACATAATCCCATTCCGGAGGTGAGAGTGTACAACTGAATAATATACACACTGAAGGGTGTTGTAGCTGGTACAGTTTTTAATGTGCGTAGCACAAAACAAAAAGTACGTAATTTTTTGTTTATTTGCTCAATATGTGCTTTCCATTTCAAGTTGTCTTGTAGATGAAGTCCAAGAAATTTGGTACAGGCTGTTTTGGCAATTGTCTGTCCGAATAGCTCTAGATTGGGTGATATCAGATTTTTTGTTTGTGCTGTGTGTATATCCATAGCTACAGTTTTTTCAGTGTTTATTTTTAAGACATTGTCATCAAAGTAACAGCCTGTCAGTGGTTTCTTTTATGTTTTTTACAAGAGTTTCTTCTGAGTTTCCTGTAATTAGAACACTCGTATCATCAGCAAATTGAAATACATTCAGAGCTAGTACACATCAATTGTAATAAAGAAAATAAAGTAATTTCATTTTACAGATTTTAGCTTGAATTATAACACATCATTTACAAAATCATATGAAATTCTTTTAGAAAAACAGGTGAGATATTATTAACCTATTCAAAAAATAATAATAATAATAATAATTTTTGATATCAATTAATTCTGTTGAGGAAAGATAATGCTAGAAGGGAGGGGGGGGGGGGGGGTGTTCCCTTCACACAGTCTATGCACAAAACCTTAATCCTGCACAGATTTCAGTCTCCATCTTCACCCTCCTTTCCTTGTCAATAATATAATCATCATGACAGAGGAAATGGCAGCATTCTGCAGGCTAAAAACAGATCCTGTCTTCCTCATCCTTATGCAAGATCAAATCTTCACCACTATGGTGGTGAATCACAGTGATTACCTGAGTGGAAGTCACTGAAAATTGACTGACTCTTCCACATATACTGTAAGATTTTCCAGAGCTATCTGATGCTAGAAGACCAACAAGATCTCTAGTTCTCAGTCAAATCCAAAAGTATATCCCACAATCCAACCCTGAAGTCCAACTCTTTCCTCATGTCAGCCATCTTCCCAATCTGACCTCACGTATACTTCCTAAAGTCCACAAAAATAACCACCTCATAGTAGCTGGTGACTGTATTCCAACAGAATGTATCTCTGCCCCAGTTTCCCAACACTTCCAATCCATTGCCTGCAACCTAACTTCATATAATGAGGATGCTAGATACTTCCTTCATTGTCTTTCCAACACACTACTGTACCACTAGATTTCCTGATTGACACAGTTGATGTCACTTCCTTATCACTAATTCCCAATGCCCAAGGCTTGCCACCATTAAACATTACCTCTTCCATCATCTCTAAACCCAACACCATTCCTTACACAACTAATCACATATATCCTTACAATTACTTTTTCTTTGTAGGGAATATGTGGAAATAAATTCCTCAGATGATCATTGTAGCATTCTCATACATTAATCTCTTTATGCAACACTTAGGGGAATTCTTCATAACCACCCTAAAAACATAAGCCTCATGCCTGGCTTAAGTCAACTGATGATAATTTTAAGTGTTCCTCTTCATCACATCACTCTCCTCAGTGTCAAACAATGATTTCATAAAATCCTCTGTCCATATAAAGTGTAGCAAACATCAATAGTACCTCCATTTCAACACTAGGCCAGTCCTTTGATAGCAAAAAGTGTCTTCAGAACAATCAACCCACTCATTGGTGGTATATCCACAGTTATGCCAATATTCTGAAGGTCTTGATGTGCCTCAGAGGCAGTTGCAACTGCTCATATCTTGTCCACAAATGGATCATCCCACCATATTCACACATGTTCCCATTACTGCACCTATCTCTTCTGGCCAGATCCAGTGGAGCACTTATGTTGTCATCCAATACTGATGCGGACTGGAACAACTTAATCAAATTTTTGAGCAGGGTATCTGTTATTTTTCATCATGCCCTAAAAAGTGAAGTACGTCCCCCAGTATCCATCCTACTTCTTTCAAAGTGGGTAATCTGTCACCCACCAAATCTACGAAACATCAAAGTTTGATCTTATGCCATGCCCTTTTGCAATGTCCTGTCACATGGGTCATATCTGTGTGGAAGAGCCAGGTATAAGACCTGTCCCAAGTTCCCACCCAGCACATTCTCTTCCAACCATCACAGGATTCTCCTACACTATTAGAACCAGGACTACTCACAAAAATAATCATGTCACATATAAAATCTGCTGCTATTTCTGCACAGCTTTTTAAGGGGCTATGATCACCAGCCAGCTGCTCACTCAAATAAAGAGCCAGTGGCAGATGGTGACTAAGAGAAGGTTGGAAGGTCTGAGGTAATTGTTGTTTTTGTGGGATATTTCATCATTGAATTGCTGCTCAGATTAGCTAAATTAATAAAGATCTGAGGTGATTTTTGTTCTTGAGGAATCTCTCATTATTGAATTGCTGCTCAGATTAGCTGAATTAATATTACAAGTGTAGTAATATTATCATATCTCTACTTATGAGACAATGTGTTACAGTGAGAAAATATATTGGAACAACCCAGTTGAACATATTAAAGTTTTTATTTTTATGAATAGGTCCATATACCTTGGCAATTACTAGTTTTGTGTAACTCCAGTGTTCACAAAACTGTTTGTTGAATATAATCCAACAGCCATCTATTACAATTTATCTCAATTGCATAGTGGCTGTGAACTAACCAACCTCCATTTCTGTGGTAGCAAACATTTTCATACTTCATATAATCTTCATTAATCAGTACTTAATATTGAATGAAGTGCTCTTACAAATCATATGATTATAATCTTTTGTAAGTAATTTTAATTTGTATTCTTAAAGAAACTTATTATTTGTGAATTATTAGGTTGGTGCATAAGTTCATAGCATTTTTCCATAAGTTTAATGGACACAACAGATAAACATAACAGAGAATTTAGCCATCAATAATATATTCTCCTCCTCTATTTACAACAGTCTACCAATCCTGGGGTAACTTTTCAATTCCATGACTGTAGAAATCACAAGGTTTTGTGGCAAAGTACTCATTCAGCCATTTTTGGTCCCCATTTTCATCCAGAAAGGAAGTTCCTTGAAGGTTGTTCAATAGAGAACAGAAAAAATGAAAATCTGAGGGTGCAAGATCAGGTGAATAAAATGTGTGCAGAATTACTTCCCAACTCACCTCCCATGTAGCATTTTTTGTCAGTCTAGTAGAATGCAGGCAGGCATTATTGTGGAGTAACATCATTTCATGCAGTCTTCCTAGTCATTGTTCTTAGATTGCATCTGCAAGGTGGTGTTCATGAGCCAAATGATGACAAGCAAGCAGAGATGCATATGGCCACCTGTTGCTTTTTGTGATTTTAGCTTAGAGCATACATTACACATACACCTGATTTTTGAACCTTCCCCACTGCATGCAAATGTTGCATGATAATGGAATTATCATAGTTCATTGCATTTGCAGGTTCTTGAGTACCGTACACTGATGTGGATAGTTGTGGTTGAATGCATTTAAATGATTTTCATCAAACCCCAAAGGTCTTCTTGAATGTGGAGGGTCATTAATGTCAAAACAACCATCCTTAAAATGAGAAAATGATTTTGTTGCAATGCTCTGTCCAATGAAATTACCCTCATACATGATGCAAATGCTTCTGGCTGCTTTGCTGCTGTCACCCTGCCATCAGTGTGTGTGTATATGGGGAGGGTATGAGTTGCACACAGTACTATAAGTGGTGTAAGCATTTTTAACAGGGTGGAATGAAGATCAGTGAGGATCCCAGGTCTGGACAACCTTCCACGTCAACAGATGATGATCATAACAGAAAGATTGTGGTATAATCTGTAGAAATCATCAATTAACTGCTCAAGAAGCTACAGATGACTGAGCATCAGTGTAGGATCATGCCATCAAATTTTGAGTGACAAACTTGTGATCATCATGTCAGCACAAATTCATTCTGCATTTGTTGATTAACAGTAGGAAGCAGATCTGTGTTTAAACAGCTAGGAACTGCTTGCTACTGCAAATGGTAATGTTCACTTCCTTAAGACCATTATAACAGCTGATGAACACAATAGTTACAGTGGTTGGACAAAGGGTCTCCTCATACAGAAAAGTGTGCATTAACTAGACAAAGGTCAAGATGTATATTTTGGCTGCAAAGGCATTGTCTGTGAGAAATTTGTACCACCTGGTCAGACAGCAAACAAAAATGTCTGCCAGGGAATTTCAGTGTGTTTAAGGGATAATTTGTACAAGAAGAGGCCTTGTTGTGCATCCTCCCCTTCCTAAACACTTAACTAATTATCATGAGATGTGGAATGTTCCTGCTGTGACACATTACTGTGTCAAACATGTCAACAGTGCAAGTTGTTCTTAGCAAATTGTTGCTTGTGGAGGGCTACATCAGTCAACTGTTAATGAGAGTGCCCATCAAACTTCTTGCAATTTTCCTGGCTCAACAGGAGGAGATTTGCTTACTTTGTGTCTTATGAAGCTGTCTCAATGTCCCCTTGGCTTTTTTCTCTGCCAGTTGCAGACTGCATGCATTTGACAACGAGTGATGGAATGGCAAGTGGGAAGCCTCAAGAGGGTAGTAGAAGTGATCCAGAAAACCACTGTTCCATTTATGTGACACTGGTTTGTTGTAGAATCTTATAACATATTCTGAGCTCAAACATAATGAGGTATCTTGAACAGAATGACCTCCTCAATGCCAATAGCATGGATTTTAAAAACATCGTGTGTGTGAAACCCAACTTGTCTGAAAGCTTTGGATCAGGGCAACCAGATAGATGCAGTGTTTCATAATTTCTGAAAAGCATTTGACTTAGTACTGCACCTATACTTATTGTCAAAAGTATGATCATATTACATATCAAGTGAAATCTGTGACTGGACTGAAGACTTTTTGATGGGGAGGATGTAGCATGTTATCTTGGGTGGAGAGTCATCGTCAGATGTAGATGTAACTTTGGGTGTGCCCCAGGGAAGTGTGTTGGGACCCTTGCTGTTCATGTTGTGTATTAATAACCTTGCACACAGTATTAATAATAAAATCAGGCTTTCTGCAGATGATTCAGTTATCTATAATGAAGTACTATCTGAGAGAAGCTGCATAAATATTCAGTCAAATCTTGATAAGATTTCAACATGGTGCAGAGATTGGCAACTTGCTCTAAATGTTCAGAAATGTAAAATTGTATACTTCATAAAATGAAAAGAATGTAGTATCCTAGGGCTATAATATTAATCAGTCACTGTTGGAATTAGCCAACTCATACAAATACCTGGGTGTAACACTTTGTAGGGATATGAAATGGAATGATCACATAGGTTCAGTTGTGGATAAAGCTGATGGTATACTTCAGTTTATTGGTAGACTACTGGGGAAGTGCAATCAGTCTACAAAAGAGATTGCTTACAAATAGCCTAGAATATTGCTCAAGTTTGTGGGACCTGTACCAGATAGGACTAACAGGGGATAATGAATGCATAGAGAGAAGGGCACCATGAATGGTCACAGGTTTGTTTAATCCACGGGAGAGTGTCACAAAGATACTGAAGAAACTGAAATCGCAGACCCTTGAAGACAGATATAAATTATCCTGGGAAAGTCTTTAAACAAAGTTTCAGGAATTACCTTTAAATGATTACACTAGGTATATACACAAACCTCTATGTAAAGCACACATATGGATCATAAGGATAAGATTAGAATAATTACTGTATGCACAGAGGCATCAATCAATCATTCTTCCCATGCTCCAAACATGAATGGTACAGTACGAAACCCCAATAACTGGTACAATGGGACATATCCTGTTCCATGCATCTCACAGTGGTTTCAGAGTATAGATCTTGATGAAAGTGTGGATGCCACTACAGTGAAAATCTCAAAATAAGAAGCCGGCTCCTTATTTTATTGTAAAATAAGGAAAAATAGTCTTTAGGGCCAATATAATGACGATACCTGAATGTAAGTTTACAGAGTCTGATCTTCACTTCATCATTTGGATTTGCAGTTCTTGCATTTTTTGTGCTTGCACTTAAAACTGTTGGATGTAAGGTCTACCAGCTACGCAAAACACCGTTTTTTCGAAGTTCTCAAACATGTTTCAGCACCTCTGTGCTCTGTGCACAGTGTGTTTTGGTGAGGTGTAAAATGCTCTTTATGACCAATTTTTTGAAAATATATTATATTTATGAGTGCTTCACAACACCTCATCAGGATGCTGAGGAAAAAGGGGTTGCCACACAAAAACAAGACAAGCTACCAGTATGAAATAATATGCAATTGGTCCTGCAAAACCATGCAGACTGAATGTAGAGATTAAATAAAACAGAAACACACTGATGATGGGATGAACAAAGCTGGTGAAACATGTTTGGGAACTTTGAAAAAATGGTGTTTTGCATAACTAGTGGACCTTACATCCAACAATTTTGATCTTCACTTATTAAGCACCATTGCAAATTTACAAAAATCTCCACATGACTTTAATTCCCATACAAGATGACACACAAATGTTTTTGATTTTGAACATTTCTTTTACTTAAGTCAAATAACACATTACATCAACTACCCCCATGAACCATTGACCTTGCTGTTGGTGGGGAGGCTTGCGTGTCTCAACGATACAGATAGCCGTACTGTAGGTGCAACCACAACGGAGGGGTATCTGTTGATAGGCCAGACAAATGTGTGGTTCCTGAAGAGGGGCAGCAGCCTTTTCAGTAGTTGCAGGGGCAACAGTCTGGATGATTGACTGATCAGGCCCCGTAACACTAACCAAAACGGCCTTGCTGTTGTGGTACTGCGAACTGCTGAAAGTAAGGGGAAACTACAGCTGTAATTTTTCCTGAGGGCATGCAGCTTTACTGTATGATTAAATGATAATGGTGTCCTCTTGGGTAAAATATTCCAGAGGTAAAATAGTCCCCCATTCGGATCTCCGGGAAGGGACTACTCCAGAGGATGTCGTTATCAGGAGAAAGAAAACTGGCGTTCTACGGGTCGGAGCATGGAATGTCAGATCCCTTAATCGGGCAGGTAGGTTATAAAATTTAAAAAGGGAAATGGATAGGTTAAAGTTAGATATAGTGGGAATTAGTGAAGTTCGGTGGCAGGAGGAACAAGACTTATGGTCGGGTGACTACAGGGTTATAAACACAAAACCAAATAGGGGTAATGCAGGAGTAGGTTTAATAATGAATAAAGAAATAGGAGTGTGGGTAAGCTACTACAAACAGCATAGTGAACGCATTATTGTGGCCAGGGTAGACATGAAGCCCAAACCTACTACAGTAGTACAAGTTTATATGCCAGCTAGCTCTGCAGATGATGAAGAAATTGGTGAAATATATGATGAGATGAAAGAAATTATTCAGGTAGTGAAGGGAGATGAAAATTTAATAGTCATGGGTGACTGGAATTTGACAGTAGGAAAAGGAAGAGAAGGAAACATAGTAGGTGAATATGGATTGGGGCTAAGAAATGAAAGAGGAAGCCGCCTGGTAGAATTTTGCACAGAGCATAACTTAACCATAGCTAACACTTGGTTCAAGAATCATGAAAGGAGGTTGCATACATGGAAGAACCCTGGAGTTACTAAAAGGTTATATAATGGTAAGACAGAGATTTAGGAACCAGATTTTAAATTGTAAGACATTTACAGGGGCAGATGTGGACTCTGACCACAATCTATTGGTTGTGAACTGTAGATTAAAAATGAAGAAACTGCGAGGTGGGAATTCCAGGAGATGAGACTTGGATAAACTGAAAGAACCAGAGGTTGTACAGAGTTTCAGGGAGAGCATAAGGAAACAATTGACAGGAATGGGGGAAAGAAATGCAGTAGAAGAAGAATGGGTAGCTTTGAGGAATGAAATAGTGAAGGCAGCAGAGGATCAAGTAAGTAAAAAGATGAGGGCTAGTATAAATCCTTGGGTAACAGAAGAGATACTGAATTTAATTGATGAAAGGAGAAAATACAAAAATGCAGTAAGTGAAGCAGGCAAAAAGGAATACAAACGGCTCAAAAATGAGATCGACACGAAGTGCAAAATGGCTAAGCAGGGATGGCTAGAGAACATATGTAAGGATGTAGAGGCTTATCTCACAAGGGGTAAGATAGGTACTACCTACAGGAAAATTAAAGAGAAAATTTGGAGAAAAGAGAACCACTTGCGTGAATATCAAGAGCTCAGATGGAAACCCAGTTCTAAGCAAAGAAGGGAAAGCGGAAAGGTGGAAGGAGTATATAGAGGGTCTATACATGGGCGATGTTCTTGAGGACAGTATTATGGAAATGGAATAGGAGGTAGATGAAGATGAAATGGGAGATATGATACTGTGTGAAGAGTTTGACAGAGCACTGAAAGACCTAAGTCGAAACAAGGCCCCGGGAGTAGACAACATTCCATTAGAACTACTGACAGCCTTGGGAGAGCCAGTCCCGACAAGACTCTACCGTCTGGCGAGCAAGATGTATGAGACAGGCGAAATACCCTCAGACTTCAAGAAGAATATAATAATTCCAATCCCAAAGAAAGCAGGTGTTGACAGATGTGAAAATTACCGAACTATCAGTTTAATAAGTCACAGCTGGAAAATACTAACGCGAATTCTTTACAGGCGAATGGAAAAACCGGTAGAAGCCAACCTCGGGGAAGATCAGTTTGGATTCCGTAGAAATATGGGAACACGTGTGGCAATACTGACCCTACGACTTATTTCAGAAGCTACATTAAGAAAAGGCAAACCTACGTTTCTAGCATTTGTAGACTTAGAGAAAGCTTTTGACAATGTTGACTGGAATACTCTCTTTCAAATTCTGATGGTGGCAGGGGTAAAATACAGGGAGCGAAAGGCTATTTACAATTTGTACAGAAATCAGATGGCAGTTATAAGAGTCGAGGGACGTGAAAGGGAAGCAGTGGTTGGGAAGGGAGTGAGACAGGGTTGTAGCCTCTGCCCAATGCTATTCAATCTGTATATTGAGCAAGCAGTAAAGGAAACAAAAGAAAAGTTCGGAGTAGGTATTACAATCCATGGAGAAGAAATAAAAACTTTGAGGTTCGCCGATGGCATTGTAATTCTGTCAGAGACAGCAAAGGACTTGGAAGAGCAGTTGAATGGAATGGACAGTTTCTTGAAAGGAGGGTATGACACGAACATCAACAAAAGCAAAACGAGGATAATGGAATTAAGTCGGGTGATGCTGGGGGAACTAGATTAGGAAATGAGACACTTAAAGTAGTAAAGGAGTTTTGCTATTTGGGGAGCAAAATAACTGATGATGGTCGAAGTAGAGAGGATATAAAATGTAGACTGGAAATGGCAAGGAAAGCGTTTCTGAAGAAGAGAAATTTGTTAATGTCGAGTATTGATTTAAGTGTCAGGAAGTCGTTTCTCAAAGTATTTGTATGGAGTGTAGCCATGTATGGAAGTGAAACATGGACGATTAATAGTTTAGACAAGAAGAGAATAGAAGCTTTCTAAATGTGGTGCTACAGAAGAATGGGAAAGATTAGATGGGTAGATCACATAACTAATGAGGAGGTATTGACTAGAATTGGGGAGAAGAGGAGTTTGTGGCACAACTTGACTAAAAGAAGGGATTGGTTGGTAGGACATGTTCTGAGTCATCAAGGGATCACCAATTTAGTACTGGAGGGCAGCGTGGAGGGTAAAAATCATAGAGGGAGACCAAGAGGTGAATACACTAAGCAGATTCAGAAGGTTGTAGGCTGCAGTAGGTACTGGGAGATGAAGAAGCTTGCACAGGATAGAGTAGCATGGAGAGCTGCATCAAACCAGTCTCAGGACTGAAGACCACAACAACAACAACATCAACTTCCAGTAAGTACGTGGTACCAGTGTGAAAATTACTTCTAGACTGCTTGAAAACTAGTTACTGTTTTGAAGCTGCCTGGGCAGGGCACATTTCTAATTTGCCAGTTTAGTCAGCCAATTATTGACAACATTACATAAAATTCTAATAAATATTTGAGCTTGATTTTGAAGTTACTGAAATCATGATTACGAACCTGTCAATGTGAATGACATCAACAATCTAATTGGAGCATTTAACTATTTAATACTCATAAACAAAGTTATACATTTACTGCAAAGCCTTTCAGTGTGAATCATTGCATTGTGTCTACTCTCCAGTATGACACAACTCCTTTATTTATTTATTTATTTATGTTTTCTTTGCGTGGAGCCATTGTAATGCTGGCTTTTGCAAACGTCAGGCTTAATATTATGGTTATATTTACACTTATAAAATACACTCTATTCTGTAGTTGTTGCTTCTTATGTCAATTTTTTACATTTATCATATTGCAACTGGTATGCTAATGCCTCATTTTACTATCACTGTCTTAAAATTCGTTGAAAGAATATAAACATTTTTCTATTAGAAAAGATTTTAATTTTGTTTTAAAAACATTTCCCATGTACATTCTTAGAGAGTTTGGTAGCTTGTTATACCAACTCAAACCACTGACATATGGACTTCTATCAGTCATTTGTAATGTTGTTCTGTTATGGAAATAGTTACACTTTGTTCTAGTGCTGTGATCATGTACATCACTGCCCTTGATAGTTTCTGTTGGTTGACTTATAAAAAATACAACTATTTTGAAGATGTACAGAGAATATATTGTCAGATATTTGTGCTGCACAAACACTTCATGACATGAATCTCTATGTTCCATCCCATGTATATGTCTTATTGCTCTTATCTGTAGTAGTAGTATTCTTTTTAAATGTACATCAGCACAACTTCATTCATTAAGGTGTACATCAACATGAGACAAAGAAGACATGTTAGAGATTTAATATGTGTACCATATTGATAGAATTTTATTATCTCATAACACACGTAAATAAATAATTGATTTAACAATGTTAGAAAAATGATAAATTGCTACTCACCATAAAAATGACACATTGAGTTGCAGACCAGCATTACAAAAAGATGGTTACATAATTATCTTCTGGCCAAACAGAAAAAAATACACACACGTACACAAAAGCAACTACTCATTCACACTTGACTGCTACCTCTGGCTGCTCAGACCACAATGCAAATGTCATGTTCGATGAAAGCAGCAATTTAGATTGGGGATAGCAGGGTACAGGTGTGGCCGGGGGGGGGGGGGGGGGGGGGGGGGGGGAGGGGAGGAGCCAGTGCAGAGACAGGGAGTGGAAAAGGTGAGTATCAGAGAGGATGGATGCGTTAGTAGAGGGCAGCATACAATGAGGGTGAGGGGACATGTAAAAAGAGAGGAGGTGATAGGAGATTGGGGGTGGAAACTGTTGGGAGAAGAGTGTGGGGATAGTAGCTTACTGTATGTTGAGGCCAAGATAATTTCCACATTGGAGAATGTGTTGTAATTTTAACTCCCATCTACACTGTTCAGTAAAGCTGGAGGTAGAGGGGAGGATCCAAATGGCCCAAGCAGCCATTTTATGTTCAACTGCATGTTGTGCCACAGAGTGGTCCACTTTGCTCATAGTTTAGCAATTTATCCTGGTGGTCTGCTGGTTGGTAATAATACTGACATAAAAAGTTGTGCAGTGTTCACAGCAGAGTTGGTATATGTCTTGGCTAGTTTCAGAGGTGGCCAGGCCTCTGATGGTGTAGGATAAGCATTTGACAGGACTGGCATAGCAAGTGCTGGGTGGGTGGATAGGGCAGGACTTGCACCAGGTTGTTCCACAGGGATATGATCCCTATAGCAAGGGGCTGGGCGTGGGATAGAGATGGACTAGATTGTTGTGGAGTTTGGGAGGTGATGGAACCCCATTTTAGAAGGGGTGACAAGAATCTTAGATTGGGTGTACCTAATTTCTCAGCATGATGATAGATAATCAAAGCCCTGATGATGAATGATGTGATGAATGATGTGTTCCAGTCCAGTGTGGTACTAATGAAGTGTACATTCCTTTGTAGCTGATTCTTGGAGTTGGTGGGAGGATTTGAGATGTCTGGGGAAGTGGCATGGGAAATCTGTTTGTGGACTAAGTCTGGTTAATAGTGCCTGTCTGAAGGGCTTGCTGAGACCTTGAGCATACTGGGCAAGGAAGTTCTTGTCACTGCTGATATGCTATCCCCAGGTAGCCAGGCTGTACGGGAGGGATTTTTTGGTGTGGAAGAGATGGCAGCTGTCGAAATGCAGGTGCTGTTGGTTGTTGGTGGGTTTACTGTGGATGGAGGTGTGGATGGAGGTATCAGAGAGGAGGAGTTCAGTGTCCAGGCAGGTGGCACACTGGGTTGAGGAGGAGCAGGTGAAGCAGATGGGAGATAAGGTGGGTAAGTGTCTTGGCCCTGAGTCCAGATCAAGGATTTGGATGAATAGCCACCACCAATCTGTAGCCAAGAGCAAAGTGAATCACCCTGTGGCACAATATGCAGCCAAACATAACATACTTGATTTTAATGGCTGCTTCACAACCTGGGCCATCTCCATCTGGATCCTCCTCTCCACCACCAGCTTTTCTGAACTGCACTGATGGGAGTTATCCTTACAACACACTCTGTGCTCCTGAAGCTACACTGGCCTCATCCTATGGTAACCTGCTTTTGCCACACCCTCCACCCAACAGTTTCTGCCCCCTCTGTACTATCACCTTCTCCCTTTTTACACATCCCCTCATTGTGTGTGGCTCTCTGCCAATACATCCACCCATCTTTTCCCCTTCCCTGCACTTCTCCTTTTCTGCACACTGTCCCCTCTTCCCCCTGCCTCCCTTTCCGAAGCCTTCCACCACTGCACTTGGCAGTCTTATCATGCCACCATCTAATCCCTGCATGTCCTGCCAGGTAGCAGTGGTTCCTCTCACCTCCTGTCATAAGCTGCTATCCCTCCTGCTTCCACTCCTCACTCCATTCCAGATTGTTGCTTTCATGCATTGTGATAGTTACATTCCAGTCTGAGCTGCTGGTGATTTCTAGTGACATGCATGAGTTGCAATTTATCCTTTTCCTAATATTATTGATATTCCAATCTGGTCTTCCCATAATTTACACCATTGATTTAATGTGCAGGAGACTCATCAATACAAATAATTTAACTGAGATACATTCAGTGTGTCAAAAAATCTATAATTGATCTTAATTTAAAATCATTATTACTAATTTGTTACACTACTCCACAAAGGAATGTTTATCATCATTTAAAAATTCCATGATCGAATAATTACATTTTTGCACTAAGGTGGCATGTAATTTTATCTTCAATAAGCCTAGTTACATATTGTGAAAGTTTTTAACTTTTAATTTGTTATAAATTTTCACAGCCCGGTTTTGAGGAATTTGGGAGATGAATTTTAATCTGTGATTGTAACATGAAATTATCTTTGGTTTTTGTGTCATGCACACATTGAGAATGGTGTTCTATAAATAATTGTGGATTGGTACATATAAAGGTAAACAGTTCATAAATGTAAATGTATGGAATAGTTAAAATATCTAGATCCATGAATAACAGTCAGTATGAATCCCTAGGCTTAATATTGCACATATTTCTAATACCAGTTAAATTTTTTGAACTTATTATATTCTATTTGCAGTACTTACATTCCCTCAAATGATTATTCAATATCTCACAATGGATTCAAAATAGCTGTGGTAAACAACTTTCCTAGTGTCCATGTCACTTTTGTAGGACAACATTGTCATTGTGAATGCTAGACTGTTTAGCTTGTTCACCACTTAGCTTATAGGAGAAGACAATGATAATTTCTTTCTAGAAATATCCCCAGGAGGTAGACAGAATCTGTTTCCATGAGACCAGGTTCTGTCCTCAGGAGCCAGTGTGTTTGTGTTTTGCATTTGTTTGTGTGTGTGTGTGTGTGTGTGTGTGTGTGGAAGGGGGGGGGGGAGTGTGTGATTCCAATGAAGGCCTTTCTGGCTGAATGCTTACTTGTTTGACAGCCTTTTTGTCATTCCTATCTGTGACTCAGTATCTCCACTATGAGGAGTATCCTTTTCATAATATTGTCATTATTCTATCCTGGATTTTCCATTGTTTCGTATTGGCTTTTATTTATTTGTGTGATTCAGAATCTTCCTTCCAAATACAATTTTAGACCTTTTTACGTTCTTTATAAAATCTATATTTGCATTACTTTTCAGTTCATTGTGCAATCATCTTTTTGTGGCACTTGACACCTTTATACCAACAGTTATGTATCCATTTCAGCTTGCTTGTCTTTTTTGTGGCAGGCTGTAGGGGCAATATTTCATTAAAAACATGCAAAATTTTTTGAAGACATTTGTAGAATGGTCCACTGCCCGGTATTTTTCATCAAGCCTATTATAAAACAAGTTTATACACTCTAAGGAAAAAGAAAAAAAAAACCACACCACAAAGGAATTATCTGAATGGGATGGAAATCAGCAGATGTGATGTACAGGGTTATTACAAATGATTGAAGCGATTTCACAGCTCTACAATAACTTTATTATATGAGATATTTTCACAATGCTTTACACACACATACAAAAACTCAAAAAGTTTTTTTAGGCATTCACAAATGTTCGATATGTGCCCCTTTAGTGATTCGGCAGACATCAAGCCGATAATCAAGTTCCTCCCACACTCGGCGCAGCATGTCCCCATCAATGAGTTCAAAAGCATCGTTGATGCGAGCTCACAGTTCTGGCACGTTTCTTGGTAGAGGAGGTTTAAACACTGAATCTTTCACATAACACCACAGAAAGAAATCGCATGGGATTAAGTCGGGAGAGTGTGGAGGCCATGACATGAATTGCTGATCATGATCTCCACCACGACCGATCCATCGGTTTTCCAATCTCCTCTTTAAGAAATGCCGAACATCATGATGGAAGTGCGGTGGAGTACCATCTTGTTGAAAGATGAAGTCGGCGCTGTCGGTCTCCAGTTGTGGCATGAGCCAATTTTCCGCGGGCTACGCGTGAAACTTGCCTGCACGCATTCCACCGTTTCTTCGCTCACTGCAGGCCAACCCGTACATTTCCCCTTACAGAGGCATCCAGAAGCTTTAAACTGCGCATACCATCACCGAATGGAGTTAACAGTTGGTGGATCTTTGTTGTACTTCATCCTGAAGTGTCGTTGCACTGTTATGACTGACTGATGTGACTGCATTTCAAGCACGACATACACTTTCTCGGCTCCTGTCGCCATTTTGTCTCACTGCGCTCTCGAGCGCTCTGGCGGCAGAAACCTGAAGTGCGGCTTCAGTCGAACAAAACTTTATGAGTTTTTCTACGTATCTGTAGTGTGTCGTGACCATAGGTCAATGAATGGAGCTACAGTGAATTTATGAAATCGCTTCAATCATTTGTAATAGCCCTGTACTTGTACAGAAAAACAGTTCAGACAATTTCAGGAAAATTGGATGATTTTATTCAAGAGAAAGAACTTCTCAAATTGAGCATTGGTCTACCAGTGGCCCTTAAGCAAGCAGTTACTCGTTGGCCCACATAAGGCCCTTATGCAAGTAGTTATTCAGCGTGACGGAAGTGTCGGAAATCTTCCTCAGGGATATCGTGTCAGATTCTGCCCAGCTGGTGAAGTAGTAGAAACTCTTGCTGTATGCAGTCAGGCATTATCTTGCTGAAATGCAACCCCAGGATGGCTTGCCGAGAAGGACAACAAAACAGGAAGTGGACATACTGCTGTGCTGTAATGTTGCTGCAGATGACAAACAAAGGGGTTCTGCTATGAAATGAAATGGCACCCGAGACCATCACACCTGTTTGGTGGCCCATATGCCAGGTGACAATCAGGTTGTCATCCCCCAGCTGTCTATGGCATTTCCAGACATGTCTTCCTTTGTCATCAGGGCTCAGTCTAAAGTGGGACTCATCACTGAAGACAATTCTATTCCAGTCAATGAGATTCCAGGCTGCACACACCCAACACCACTGCAAACAGGCTAGTCGGTGTACAGAGATCAGTGGTATTCAGCACAAGGGGTGCCGTGAGCTCAGAACCATTTCGGTTAGTTGCCTATTAATAGTCTTGTGATCACCGAAGCACCAGTTGCACATCAGATAGATCATAATGATGAATCTGGGGCTCTGAGTGCCTCCTAGACCATTGCTTGGCCCTCACATGCTGTCATCTCTCTAGGTCGTTCGCTTCCTTCTTGAAGCTGTGTTTGATCACAGTTCATCCATTCCTGCCAACAATGTTCAGTAGTGGCATTGATAATATTCAAATGTCAAGTGATTTGCCAGTTAGCCCAGCTGACTTCTTTGAGCCCAACTACATGACCTCTCTCAAATGCTGACATCTGTGTATATTGTTCACACACCTGTCTGCGAGGCACAGTTACTATCCAACTGAAAACATGGAATGAAATCCGCAAACAGTTTATGCCCTGGTTTGAACATGTCTCCTGTTTACTATCCTTGTCAGCTGTGTGGTGGAACTGCGCTGCAGCATCACACATTTATCCACTGGCCGCCAAAGTTTACAGTTTTGCATTTACTGTTGCTAATTCTATGAATATCAATTTGTGCCCAATTTCCATAACTCCTGCATAGTGCATCATTTTTTTGTCTCAGAGTGTATTTTCATTACTAAAGCACTGTGTGATGGACATTATTCTAGTGGTTGGTTCATCTATTTTTGATAGCTCAGCACTCCTGCAGTTGAGTGAGCGATCTTGGCATTGCATTCCTTGGTGATTGGTCTGGTGTTGGTTTCCCTAGACACATGCACTGGATGTCACAGCCTAATGCTGGTCATTTTCAGTCCTATATGGCCCTTTCAGGGGTGAAGGATTTGGTATTCTCCCCCCCCTCCCCCTAGTGGACATCACAATGGAGGCAGATGAGGCAGTGTGGGTAGCATAGCAGAAAAGTGTGGAAACCTGGCACGGAGCATGGACACAACACATGGTATAGTTGAACACACTGGTGGACATTTTTTCCTGCAGGCAGCAGTAGACTGGTTGGTCCAGTGCTTGCTTGGAGTTTGACTGCTGCGGACCTCTCATAGTGTATCGTGTCATGTGTTGTGCTGAGAGCTTTTTTATTAGTCATACACACCAACTACATGCCGAATTCTTCCTGTGCTTGCCTGTACATGCATTTGTACTGCCATACATTGACTTGCATGACTTCATTTCTCTCTCATGGGGTCTGTTCCCCAGCTATTGTCACACCACCATCATCCTCTGTAGCACCTGTGTCGACTGTGTACAGAAGCAGCATTGTCAGTCCTGTGCAGATACGAAAAACATAAAATAATAAACAAATCTAGCGAATTAACAGAATTTAATAGAGGGAAACATTCCATGTGGGAAAAATATATCTAAAAACAAAGATTTTGAGACTTACCAAACAAAAGCGCTGGCAGGTCGATAGACACACAAACAAACACAAACATACACACAAAATTCTAGCTTTCGCAACCAATGGCTTCTTCATCAGGAAAGAGAAAACCCACATCCTTTCGTCTTTCCCTCTCCTTCCCTCTTTCCTGACGAAGCAGCCGTTGGTTGCGAAAGCTAGAATTTTGTGTGTATGTTTGTGTTTGTTTGTGTGTGTATCTACCTGCCAGCGCTTTTGTTTGGTAAGTCTCAAAATCTTTGTTTTTAGATAGAATTAACAGAATTTATTGATCTGATTCAAACATTTGGTTTCAGGCTAAACTTCACACAATTCATGAGAGAGAGTAAACAAACTTCAACCTGTATAGATAACATAGTGACAAATTATTAATTTGATGGTAGAAAAAAAATTCCAGATTGGTTTACGTATTTCTGAGCAATCTGTACTGTACTTAGATTGTTTACAAGTGTACATGTTACATATGCTGGTGCAGATACTGATTTGCTTCTGGATGATATTTTGTCTGGCTATGTAGGCTCAGCCACACTGTTACCATAGGGGTTTATTTATTGCTGGCTGTAACTAAATGCACTTCATTAATGTACAAAAGCAAAGAACATAAAATATATCATGCTCAAAGATATTTTATGCCAACTGTGAATTGACTACTAACAAAGTGAGTTGCCATTCTACATTCTTATAACACATGGAGAACCAGAATTGCCACTGCAAAGAAATTGTCACAAACAGTTGCTGGATAACCTATCTGCTGGCATACCCCACGCATGGCTTCCACGTTTGGGCAGTCGCAGTGAACACCCAACGAATGACAATTGAGGTAGGACCACTGACTTATCAGATGAGTGGAGGGAGAATGATACTGAGTACCCAAAAACAGTGCTGGTGGAAATTAAAACACTGGGAGTGGTGTGAGACTGCTAAGCTTCGCATGGGTGAGGACAGGCAGCAGTGCGATGCTACTGCATGGGAATCATCAATGGCAGCAAGACGTGGTGACTCGGTGGGAGCCATGGCCACCTGGGGTATCCTGCAGGGCACTGGGGGCTGGTTAGAATGCCCGCCCAGTTGTGCCACCTGCCACAAAATGCATCCACTGCCATCACCACTGCAATCCCATGCAATTCTGCAATTTAGGCAGCACTGGCTAAAGAAGTGTTGTATAAGGTCAGTGCCTTAGTCTGAACCTTGTGTTCAGAAGCTAACCTGACAATCATGTCCTAAATTAGTAACTTTGCATAAGAGGTAGCACATTTGGGATACTCAAAATGACACCTGTGCTAGAAGCCTTGCAAATTGGCGATCCTGGCCACGTACAACTGTTGAGGGAGCTTGTGGTACTGTTTAAACTACAACTGCACTGCCACAGCATGGATTTGATAGCCAAAATACTGCATAAGCAACCAACAGAGATTATCAAGGGGAAGTTTCTTCGGCTCAGTTGAGGGTTTCAGATTTTGGACAGCTTTGTATAAACATGTGATGCTGGACAACAACAAGGCACCATTATCGGTTGGATGAACAATACACCTTATCTGGCACTGCAGCAAGAACTGGCACACGTAATTCTCCTACCTTTGCATCGCCTTATCAAAACTGGCAAAGCTTTTGGGGATGGTGGCAGTGGCACAGAAAATAGATCAGTGAGTGCCTGCCCTCCCCAACCTCCCCCGCCTCACCCCAGCAAGACAAAGGTGTAAAGCAGTCCTACATTTTGGGATATCGGAGCCTGCATCTGTTCCTATTGTTGCTGCTACTGCTGCTATTGTTGCTCCTTCTCTGGGCACAACTGTTCCTGCCAGCATCGCAGAAATGCCAGGTCCATGGTGGCCCTAGTAAACACTAGGAAAACACCACTTCACTGCACCATTTGCACAGATACTTCACACGCCAATGGTGGCTTGATGATAGCTGAGGAACTAAACCCCATGAGAGAGAAACAAACTCACACTGTGCAAGTTGATCTAGGGGAAGCAGAGAGTAAAAACACTAATAGAGATGAGCATGGGAGGAATTTAGTGTGTGGCTGATGTGGGTGACTAACAGCTAAGCCCTTGGCACAGCACATGGTACGACACGCTAGGTGAGATCCGTAGGGTCAAGCTCGGAGTAACCACTAGCCTGTCCAGTCTACTGTCATGCACAGGAAAACATCTCTGTCAATGGGTCTGTGCATACGTCACGTGCACCCTACGTGGCATTATTCCACACTATCCTGCTGTGCTACCTACGCCCAGCTTGTCTGCCCCTATTGTGGTGTACAATGGCAGGGACAATAAAATGTTAAAATCAGCAGCTATTGTAACTCTTTTCTTTTGTTATTTTCTAATTACTATCAGTGACTCTTTAGTTTCTTTTGTTATTTCTTTGCCTGGGATTTTGTACATTGAAATTATAAGAACATTTTGTCTCTCAAATTCAATACAGCAACTTTAAAATACATCCTCATCAAACAGAAATTGAAAATAATCTGTTAAAGAACTTTTAATTACTATACAGGAACCCCCACAAATTTTGTTCCTTATACAAAAGCTCCCCTTGATGCACCATGATCCTTGCCGTCAGTGGGGAGGTTTGCGTGCCTCAGCGATACAGATAGCCATACCGTAGGCACAGCCACAATGGAGGGATATCTGTTGAGAGGCAAGACAAATCTGTGGTTGCTGAAGAGGGTCAGTAGCCTTTTCAGTAGTTGCAGGGGCATCAGTCTGGATGATTGACTGATCTGGCCTTGTAACATCAACCAAAATGGCCTTGCAGTGCTGGTACTGTGAACGGCTGAAAGCAAGGGGAACCTACAACTGTAATTTTTATTAAGGGCATGCAGCTAGCTTTACTGTATGGTTAAATGATGGTGGTGTCCTCTTGTGTAAAATATTTTGGAGGTAAAATAGTCCCCCATTTAGATTTCTGGGCGGGGCCTACTCAGGGGGGCATTGTTATCAGAAGAAACTAAACGTGCAATCTACAGATCGGAGTGTGGAATGTCAGATCCCTTAATTCAGCAGGTAGATTAGAAAATTAAAAAACGGGAATGGATAGGTTAAAGTTATATAAAGTGGGAATTAGTGAAGTTTGGTGGCAGGAAGAACAAGACTTCTGGTCACGTGAATACAGGGTTATAAATACAAGATCAAATAACGGTAATGCAGAAGTGGGTTGAATAATGAATAAAAAATAGGAACTAGATAAGCTACTGCAAACAGCTTAATGAATGTATTATTGTAGCCAAGATAGACACAAAGCCCAGGCCTACCACAGTAGTACAAATTTATATGCCAGCTAGCTCAGCAGAGGATGAAGAGATTGAAGAAATGTATGATGCAATAAAAGAAATTATTCAGATAATGAAGGGAGATGAAAAGTTAGTATTCATGGGGGACTGGAATGCAACTGTAGGAAAAGGAAGAGAAGGAAAAGTAATAGGTGAATATGGACTGAGGGTAATGAATGAAAGGGGAAGTCGCCTGGTAGAATTTTGCACAGAGCATAACTTAATTATAGGTAACACTTGGTTTAAGAATCATGAAAGAAGGTTGTATACATGGAAGATTCCTAGAGACACTGGAAGGTTTGAAATACATTATGTAATAGTAAGACAGAGATGTAGGAACTAGGTTTCAAATTATAAGACATTTCCAGGGGAAGGTGGACTCTAACCACAATTTATTGGTTATGAACTGTAGATTAAAACTGAAGAAATTGCAAAAAGGTAGGAATTTAAGGAGATGGGACCTAGATAAACTGAAAGAACCAGAGGTTGTAGAGAGATTCAGAGAGGGTATTATGGAATGATTGACAAGAATAGGGGAAAGAAATACAGTGGAAGAAGAATGGGTAGCTCTGAGAGATGAAATAGTGAAGGCAGCAGAGGGCCAAGTAGGTAAAAAGACAAGGGATAGTAGAAATCTTAGGGTAATAAAAGAGATATTGAATTTTTTGATGAAAGGATAAAATACAAAAATGCAGTAAATGAAGCAGGCAAAAAAGAATACAAACGTCTCAAAAATGAGACCAACAGGAAGTGCAAAATGGCTAAGCAGTGATGGCTAGAGGACAAATGTAAGGATGTAGGAGCATGTGTCACTAGGGGTCAGATAGATACTGCCTACATGAAAATTAAAGAGACCTTTGAAGAAAAGAGAATCACCTGTATGAATATCAAGAGCACAGAAGGAAAACCAATCCTAAGCAAAGAAGGGAAAGTAGGAAGGTGGAAGAAGTATATAGAGGGTCTATACATGGGCGATGTACTTGAGGGCAATATTATGGAAATGGAAGGTGATGTAGATGAAGATGAAATGGGAGAAATGATACTGTGTTCCATTAGAACTACTGATAGCCCTGGGAGAGCCAGCCATGACGAAACTCTTCCACTTGGTGAGCAAAATCTATGAGACTGGCAAAATACCCTCAGACTTCAAAATGAATATAATAATTCCAATCCCAAAGAAAACAGATGTCAGCAGATTTGAAAATTACTGAACCATCAGTTTAATAAGTCACAGTTGCAAAATACTAACACAAATTCTTTATAGATGAATGGAGAAACTGGTAGAAGCCGCTCTCTGGGAAGATCAGTTTAGATTCTGTAGCAATGTTGGAGCACACTAGACAATATTGACCTTATGACTTACCTTAGAAGATATGTTAAGTGAAGGCAAATCTATGTGTTTAGCATTTTTACACTTTGAGAAAGCTTTTTGCAATGTTGACTGGAATACTCCCTTTGAAATTCTGACGGTGGCAGGGGTAAAATACGGGGATCAAAAGGCTATTTACAATTTGTACAGAAACCAGATGGCAGTTATAAGATTTGAGGGGCATGAAGGGGAAGCAGTGGTTGAGAAGGGAGTGAGACAGGGTCGTAACATATCTCTGATGTTATTCAATCTGTATATTGAGCAAGCAGTAAAAGAAACAAAAAAAAATTTGGAGTAGAAATTAAAATCCATGGAGAAGAAATAAAAACTTTGAGGTTTGCAATGGACATTGTAATTTTGTCAGAGACAGCAAAGGACCTGGAAGAGTAGCTGAACTTAATGGAAAGTGTCTTGAATGGAGGATAGAAGATTAACACCAAACAAAGCAAAACATGGGTTATGGGATGCAGTTGAATTACATCTGGTGATGCTGAGGGTATTAGATTAGGAAATGAGACACGTAAGTAGTAAATGAGTTTTGCTATTTGGGGAACAAAATAACTGATGATGATTGAAGTACAGAGGATATAAAATGTAGACTGTCTATGGCAAGGAAATCATTTTGGAAGAAGAGAAATTTGTTAATATTGAGTATTGATTTAAGTGTCAAGAAATCTTTTCTGAAATTATTTGTACTGAGTGTAACCAAATATGAAAGTGAAACATGGATGATAACCAGTTTAGACAAGAAGAGAATAGAAGCTTTCAAAATCAGGTTCTACAGAAGAATGCTGAAGATTAGATGGGTAGAACACATAACTAATGAGGAGGTACTGAATAGAATTTGGGAGAAGGGGAATTTGTGGCACAAATTGAATAGAAGAAGGGATCATAGGACATGTTCCGAGACATCAAAGGATCACCAATTTAGTACTGGAGGGAAGCATGGAGGATAAAAACTGTAGAGGGAGACCAACAGATGAATACAGTTAGCAGATTCAGAAGGATGTAGGTTGCAGTAGTTATTCAGAGATGAAGAGGCTTGCACTGGATAGATTAGCATGGGGAGCTGCATCAAACCAGTCTCTAGACTGAAGACCACAACATACAGAAGCTACTGGCTACGACATGGTTCCCTAATTTGCTAAGAATTTTGTTGTGATCTTTTGTTAACCAATGTTGATTTAGGCAAAGGACTGATATATTTCTCCTTCATGCCAGGAAAATCTGCAGGGGGAAAAGAAACATAATGAATAATGAGAAAACAGGAGATTCAGTAGCAGTCATCACTGAAGAGGATGTTTCAAAGAATGTCCTCCCTCATGCACCTAGGTCACTTATGCTTTATCATGTGCTAAACTTAATTAAGAAGGAAATTCCATTGGGATATGCCAACTTATATATTAGCAAAATATCAGGCCATCCATCTTATTTTGCATAGTCATCAATAAATGCATTGTGTCAAAAATATGGATAATATTATGACTTAAATTAAGAATGTGTGTATGTCTCCAAGAATGTGATATAATGCCCACCTTTCATGTTATCTCATTATTTAAGCACATTTCCTTCAAATTCCGTATATACCTGTTCTAGTTCTTTTCATGCCCAATATCCTGAAAACCATGGATGCAGGGCAACAGGCAGATTCAACATTCCTAGATTTTTGGAAAACATTCAACACAGTGTCCCACTACAGATAATTAATAAAGGTCCAAGAATAAAGAATAGGTTCCCAGTTATGCGAGTGGCTCAAAGACTTCTTAAGCTGTAGAAGCTGTTGTCCTTAGACAATGACTGCTCGTCAGAGTATACAGGATGATTTAGAATATCTATTTGATGTGATGAATGGCAGATTGTTCTAAATGTGGGAAAATACAAATTGATGCAGATTAGTAGGTAAAATAATCCTATAATGTTCCTATACAGTAATAATAATAATAATATAATAATAATAAAGATTTTATTGTCTTTAGGCCATTACAGCAATTGACAACGTCAAATGAAATTACAATTTATAATACAGTGTGATAAGGTATTGACTACTGAAATATTTTAGCTTATATTACAATAAATGTACAGTGGGTCATCTGTTGGATTACTGCATTTTACAGTTGAATAATTCATTGATATCATAGAACGGGTGGGCAATAAACCATTCATGCAGTCTTTCTTTGAATGTATGTTCAGGAAGATCCTGTATGGCATGTGGCAGCTTATTAAATAGTTTGTGCCCTGTGACTTCATAGCTATTTATTGATTTTGATAGTCTGTGGTAAGGCGTGTATATGTGTTTGATGCTTCTTGTGTTGTAACAATGTACATTTTCTCTACGTTTCACATCTTGTAGGTTCTTCTTCGTAAAGATTAAGACATTGTATACATAGAGGTTTATTACAGTCACAATTTTTTGTTTGGTAAATAAGGGTTTGCAGTGAGCCTTATGTGAAGAATTAGTAATTATCCTAATGGCTTTCTTCTGCAATAATAGGATGTCATGTATATGACTACAGTTACCCCACAAGATAATGCCATAGGATATTATACACTCCTGGAAATGGAAAAAAGAACACATTGACACCGGTGTGTCAGACCCACCATACTTGCTCCTGACACTGCGAGAGGTCTGTACAAGCAATGATCACACGCACGGCACAGCGGACGCACCAGGAACCGCGGTGTTGGCCGTCGAATGGCGCTAGCTGCGCAGCATTTGTGCACCGCCGCCGTCAGTATCAGCCAGTTTGCGGTGGCATACGGAGCTCCATCGCAGTCTTTAACACTGGTAGCATGCCGCGACAGCGTGGACGTGAACCGTATGTGCAGTTGACGGACTTTGAGCGAGGGCGTATAGTGGGCATGCGGGAGGCCGGGTGGACATACTGCCGAATTGCTCAACACGTGGGGCGTGAGGTCTCCACAGTACATCGATGTTGTCGCCAGTGGTCGGTGGAAGGTGCACGTGCCCGTCGACCTGGGACCGGACCGCAGCGACGCATGGATGCACGCCAAGACTGTAGGATCCTACACAGTGCCGTAGGGGACCGCACCGCCACTTCCCAGCAAATTAGGGACACTGTTGCTCCTGGGGTATCGGCGAGGACCATTCGCAACCGTCTCCATGAAGCTGGGCTACGGTCCCACACACCGTAAGGCCGTCTTCTGCTCACGCCCCAACATCGTGCAGCCCACCTCCAGTGGTGTCGCGACAGGCGTGAATGGAGGGACGAATGGAGACGTGTCATCTTCAGCGATGAGAGTTGCTTCTGCCTTGGTGCCAATGATGGTCGTATGCGTGTTTGGTGCCGTGCAGGTGAGCGCCACAATCAGGACTGCATACGACCGAGGCACACAGGGCCAACACCCGGCATCATGGTGTGGGGAGCGATCTCCTACACTGGCCGTACACCACTGGTGATCGTCGAGGGGACACTGAATAGTGCACGGTACATCCAAACCATCATCGAACCCATCGTTCTACCATTCCTAGACCGGCAAGGGAACTTGCTGTTCCAACAGGACAATGCACGTCCGCATGTATCCCGTGCCACCCAACGTGCTCTAGAAGGTGTAAGTCAGCTACCCTGGCCAGCAAGATCTCCGGATCTGTCCCCCATTGAGCATGTTTGGGACTGGATGAAGCGTCGTCTCACGCGGTCTGCACGTCCAGCACGAACGCTGGTCCAACTGAGGCGCCAGGTGGAAATGGCATGGCAAGCCGTTCCACAGGACTACATCCAGCATCTCTACGATCGTCTCCATGGGAGAATAGCAGCCTGCATTGCTGCGAAAGGTGGATATACACTGTACTAGTGCCGACATTGTGCATGCTCTGTTGTTTGTGTCTATGTGCCTGTGGTTCTGTCAGTGTGATCATGTGATGTATCTGACCCCAGGAATGTGTCAATAAAGTTTCCCCTTCCTGGGACAATGAATTCACGGTGTTCTTATTTCAATTTCCAGGAGTGTACTTTGGAAAAATGCAAAATAAGATGATCTGTTGTGTGTTTCAGGTACACAATTTCTGAGTTGTCTTAATAAATAAATTACTCTAGATAGCTTACTACTAATATAATTTACATGTTGGCCCCAGGATAACTTTTTGTCTAAATAAACTCCCAGGAATTTAACAGAACTAGGGTCATCAGATAGTGGCTTGTCTCTTAGAGTGAAGATTATCTCCTGAGTTTTATTTTCATTTAGCAGGAAACCATTTGCTCTGAACCAATATGCTGCATTAGTGAGTGTATTTTCAGCACAGGTTTTAAGATCATTAAGATTGTTACTGCTATGAAGAAAAGTCGTATCATCTGCATACAATACAGTGGTGGATCTAATAAACGAGGGGAGGTCATTGATCATTATCAGAAACAGGAAGAGCCACAGTACAGATCCCTGAGGCATACCTACTTTAACATTTTCTGTGTTTGACATTTCCTTACCAACACAAACTACCTGTCTAAGGTTGTTGAGGTAAGCTTTTAATAGTCTGAGACTGTTTCCTTTGATGCCGTAGAATTCTAGTTTCTCTAGTAGTGGCGTGTGCTCAACACAGTCGAAGGCCTTGCTTAGGTCACAGAATTAGACCTGAGCAAAGCCTTTGTTCTCAAAAACTTTGAGGATGTAACTGACTACCGTGTTGATTGCATCAATGGTCAACAGATTCTTCCTAAACCCGTATTGTGTAGCATTAATTATTCCTAGATTCTCAAAGTGAGATGATAATTGTTGGTACATGATGCATTCTATTACCTTGGAGAATGCGGGTACTATTGAAATAGGCCTGTAACTAGATGGAGAGTCTTTATCTCCCTTTTTGTATACTGGGACGACCCTAGACAGTTTTAACTCATCAGGAAAATATCCCTCAAGTAAGCACTTGTTTATGCAATGGGTTAAAGGGTACAGAATGCAATCACACACTTTTTTAGCAGGTTGCATGATATGCCATATATATCTAAGCTATCAGATGATTTCGGTTGTTTTATGACCCCTTGTACATATTTAGGCATTACTTCGGAGAAGGTTAGCATGCTTGTATTTAGTGACTGTCTACCCCAATTTTGGGAGAGTAACTCATATGGACTAATGTCTGGTTTGATTATTGTGTCTCCTATTTCTTTCACTGAATTAATAAAAAAGTCATTGAGTGTTTGTGGTGGGATATTAATTTTGTCTTTTTTAGTATCTGTGGCAGCACTGTTAATTACTTTCCAAGCAGTTTTGCATTTATTGGTGGAATTATGTATGCTGTTGGCATTGTAGGTTTTTTTGGCCTGCAGGATGGCTTTTTTGTATTCATTCCTGCATTCCACATAGGCTGATTTGGCACAGTCAGACTTCATACTATTGTATATGTTGTACAGTAACAAAACTTGTTTCTTTAGATCTGTCAGCTGTTTAGTGTACCATATATTTTGTCTGTTTTGAGATCTGGATTTCTGGCTGCTGTCCATTATTTTGATTTTTCTTTGTGGGAATACTATAGTTAAATAGGGTCAAGAATGCATTAAAAAATCTGTCAAATACTATTTTGGCTGGCAGGTCATTACTTGAAGTGTAATGTCGATTGACACTACAATGGCCAAACCAGTCTCTGTCAGCAAGGGAATTACGAAATGTGTTAATTTTATTCTCAGTTACGGGTCTGGTAATCACAACTGTTGGGACAGGTCTGTTTGCATTGCTCCTATTGATGGGAATTTTACTTGCATAATTTAGAGATACGGAGTCATGGTCAGAGAATGGGAACACTACAACTTCGTATGTGTTTTCAGTGGTCTTGAAGTTTACAAAGATGTTATCTAAACATGCTTTGGCTTTGTTTCTTGTGGGCCTGTTATTAACATGATGTAAATTGTATTGTCTTAGTAAGTTTTCCAGATCTGCAACACTACCCTTACATTTAGTAACATCAAAATCAGCATTCAAATCACCTCCTATTCCAATATCATAGTGTAGCCATTTAATATTACTTAATTCACTCAATAGCATGTCCATTTTTTCTAAAAATATGTTAATGCTTCCCTTTGGTGATCTGTACATGGATACTACTATTAGCTTATGACTATTAATGATTATACCCGTAACTTCAAAGTGCTGTTCATCACACAAGGAATTTAGGTCTAGTTTGGTTATTGTACAATTGAGTGACTGGTTGGAATAAATTGCCACACCACCTCCAATGTGCTTTTTCCTACAGTAGCTATTTACTATACTAAAATTGTCAAATTTGGCAACTGCAAGTTCATTCTCATTAGCCCAGTGTTCACTCAGACAAAAAATATCAAACTGGTTATCAAGACCAAACTCATTTATGATAAGTTCTTTATCTTTCAGTCCTTGAACGTTAAGGTAACATATTTTAAGATCCATGCTCTTATTGCTTACACACTGAACACTATGGTGATTGGTTTTCAAACCTTTTTCAGGGCTTATCTTTTGGATTTCTGCCTCTTGTTGCCTTTTACTAAAAAATTGTTCACTTGGAGTGGTAGCACATCTACTGTTGTATGCCTACTCTTCCCTCCTTGTGATGATATTGTAGATGAGGCTGCTACTACAGGAATTGATGGAACTGCTGTTATGGTGTGTGGAGGCACTGTTGTGGCATCTGGTGACTGAGGAGATAAGGCGAATGCTTCTTCTTCTGCTGCTGTTGAATCTTGCTGGTGAAGTGTGATAGGTACTGCTGCTGCTGTAGGCATTGTTGTGGCAACTGGTGAGAGTGGAGATTTGGATGTTGCTTCATCTTCTGCTGCTGTTGAATCCTGTAGATGAAGTGTGGTAGATACTGCTGCTGCAGCATTTGTTATGTGTGTAGGTATAATTGCTGCTTCCACCTCTACTTCTACTGCTGCGATAGAAGTAACCATTTCTTCAGGCTCTGCTTGCGTCAAGCAAGGAACAGGAAGAGCAGCAATTACTTCTTGGTTGTCAGATGCTTTCAGTATCATGCTGATGTTTTGGCACAGAATCTTCTTGCCTCTGTTATTAAGGTGCATGCCATGTCTCGTGTAACAGTCTCTTTGCAAGGAGTCCATACTTATAAAATATGCATTTTGGTAGGCCCTGCAAATCTTTGAGTATTGCCTGTTTGCTTTTATGATTTCCTCGTTCACACATGACCATTCTGAAAGGTCATGCCTATGTGGAATTCCGACTACAAAAACTTATTTCTCTTGTGTTGAATTTAGTATTGCCTTAAGGTTTCGTGTTGCACTGTGGAGGTCGTTTTTATATACATTATTGGCTCCAGCTATGACGACAATATGACGATCATTTACAGTTTCTATGTTTCTAATGAGTTCTTGGATGGGTGCACCTGGTTTGACAATACTAGTTGCTTGTATACAATGACTGTAACATAGTATTTTTGCGATCTCACGTCCATGGCTATCAGAGAATATTTTCACTTTGAGTTTGTCTTCACGTTTACTGCGGAAGTTTCTGCTCATGTGCTTGTCACTATATAGATTCGGCATGTTGTTTTCGTCACAGTTTTCCGTGGATTCCACATTTATATCTGAATCTAGTGCATGAAAATGGTTTTTTGTTACCACAGGAATTCTACAGTCACTGGGTTTCACACGACCAACCCTTTTTGGCCTAGTAAACATATGTTGCCTTGTTGTTTTTGCCTGTAGGTTTATATCCACTTCAGAGCACTCGTTTATTGTAGGTAGGACACTGAAACTGCTTTTATTGCCGCAGTTTGTTCCATTCGTTGTATTTATCACCTTTTCACTTCTTTCTTCCGTGATCATGCTAGTCCTGTGCTCCCAGTTCCGTGTTTTACTTGCTTTGGCGATCGGGATATTACGCGCCTTTTTCAGTTCAGCATTTTCATTTTCTAAATGCGCAATGTCCCACCTTGGTACATCTACAATTAACTGCAGGCTTGATACACGTTCATTTAGCTTCACTATTTCACTGTTATAATTTACGTATGTTCCGTTTTTCACCACACAACTATAACTTTTGTTCACTTTCTCACTATAAACAACTGTACCGGATTCCATGCTGGATAAGGCATGCTACTTGACACAGTCATATAAATTACATACCTGGGTGTAAGTGTGCAAAATGAAATAATGAAAAATCCAGGATGGAATGTAACAATATCATGAAAAGAATAGTAGCTACTCACCATATAGTGGAGATGCCAAGTCGCAGACAGGCACAACAAAAAGACTGTAGGAAAATTAGCTTTCTGACAGTCTTTTTTTTTGTACCTGTCTGTTACTCAGCATCTCTGCTATGTGGTGAGTAGCAGCTATCTTTTTCATAATATTGTAATGGTTCAAAGTGATATGAAGTGATACAAGTATGTTGGTGCTAGGGAAGGCAAATGGTTGACTCGGATTATTGAGAGAATGCTAAGAAAATGTAGCTCATCTATGAAGGAGACTATGTGTAGAAATAAGAAAATGTAGATCATCTATGAAGGAGACCGTGAGTAGAAACACTGTTACAACCCATTCTTGAGTACTGCTCAAGTGTTTGGTTTCCGCAGAAGGTCAGTTTAAAGGAAGCAGTTCAGAAGTATGCTGCTAGATTTGTTACTGGTAGATTCAGTCCATAGTGAGTGCTATGGAGATGCTTTGTAAACTCACATAGTAATCTCTGGAGGAAAGATGTAATTCTTATCAAGACACACAAGTGAGAAAATTTCAAGAACTGTCGTTTGAAGCTGACTGAGTAATGACTCTACTGTTACTAATGTACATTTCATGTAAGAACCAAAAATACAACATAAGAGAAATTAGGTCTCATACGGACGCATTTAGATTTATTTATTTATTTATTCCTTGCCCCATTTGCAAGTGGAACAGGAAAGTGAATGACTTGTAGTGGTACAAGGTACCTACAGCCATACATTGTATTGTGGTTTGTGAAGTATGTGTGTAGTTGTAGATGTAGTGTGAAGATCTTTAATGATTTTATTTATATCAAAATATGTGCAAATAAAAATTTGTGAGTACACTTGTTGTAGATTTGATTTTTTATAGCAAACAATGTTTTAATTTGTTATGTAAATCAGAACCGCTGTAAATGTAATGGCTAAATATAATGTACAAATAAAGCTTAATTAATTATTCATGTATTGTGATAATTTTAAACAAAGTTTAATGTTACAGCCACAATGCAGAACTTCGAGTGTTGCTGATGAAAGACATACACTCTTCTGAGCTAAATGTAAATTTGTTGGAAAGTACAACAAAACTACGATGGCTTGATTTGTCTGATAATTACTTAAAGCAGTTACCTGCAGCTGCACTACAAAACTGTCAGAAGCTCAACCGTCTTGGCATTACAGGCAACAGACTGGAAAATCTTGACATGGAGCTGCTTTTGCAGCACAACATAGGTCTTCAGAGGTATGAACAGGAAAAATTGTATAATTTGTTAAATCTGTTAAAGAAATGTTGACATGTCACAGATTATTCATGAGTCATTTGTAATCTTTAAGTGTAAAGATCCTTCTGATATTTTACTGATGATCAAATAACTGTGTTGACAATTGTGTTGCATCATAACTGTCGGCAATATAAGCATATCATAAAAGTTTTTTAGTCTTTTACAACTACACAACATTAGGACCTGCTGATACACATTTCTGAAACAATCAGCATCTACACCATTAATGTTAGGGAGACTCTTAATTGCAGGGCTATTCTAAAAGATGGAACATATTTCAAACATTTAAGGCATGCTACTTGACACAGTCATATCAATTACATACCTGGGTGTAAGTGTGCAAAATGAAATAATGAAAAATCCAGGATGGAATGTAACAATATCCTGAAAAGAATAGTAGCTACTCACCATATAGTGGAGATGCCAAGTCGCAGACAGGCAAATGATCAAATAACTGTGTTGACAATTGTGTTGCATCATAACTGTCGGCAATATAAGCATATCATAAAAGTTTTTTAGTCTTTTACAACTACACAACATTAGGACCTGCTGATACACATTTCTGAAACAATCAGCATCTACACCATTAATGTTATGGAGACTCTTAATTGCAGGGCTATTCTAAAAGATGGAACATATTTCAAACATTTATTGCTTCCAAGTTACGAAACATAGAGAAACAATTCCAATATTCCTGGAATGAGAAAGACTTCAAATTTTTATGCTTTTAATTTGAGCACCATGTGTTACACAACAACTATGAAAACAGTGGCTCATTTCCTGCCACACACAAAGCAGTTGGTCTCTTGTTATCAGATTCACAGCTTCAACAATGTGATGTCACAGATGTTCAAGAGGGTCAGGAATGAGAGATAAAAAGGTGGTCTTTTACATTACCCTCACAAGTTGTGAGGTCTGAAGACATAGGAGGCTATACCAGTGATGAAATCCATCTCCTGCTCCCTCAGTGCCCTTTTCTCTCCACCATCCAAAACATTACCAAGCCACAATTTCCAGCCATAAGTGACTACTTCACAGCAGCTGGAAATACTCAGTGATTGTTGCACTTTGTGATGTCCTCTTCCGTGCTTTCTTTTTCATTTCTACATGTATGAACATAAAACATGCTCAGTTCTGTGTTTGCTATCTACTAAAGACCTAAAACACATTCCTACTATCATGAGCATCTTTTGTCAGCCTGATTATAGTAGTGGAACATTTTATTCTGGGGAATATAATGTTATACTTCAGATTCCCCCACTTAGATGAAAGATGTTCTGAAACTGAGCTTACATAACTAATTAAAATCTTTTTTTAAGGTACAAGTTTCATGAAGAGACCATTGTTTTTCTCATAAGAACAAGCTTTATTTTACAATGTATCACACGGGTGAGCATGTTTCTCACTTCAAGTCAATTTTTTGTATTAAAAGTCAGTTTACCAGCATTAGTTTTCATAATTATTCTTTCCATTTTGTGTAAGTATTTAGTATGTATTCATACTAACTTAGTTAAAGTATCAGTCTTTTTTCTAAGTTCATTCCTTCTTAACATAGTTAGTGCAACTTTTCCCCAAAGATAGAATCCCATACAATTTTCATATACTGAAATAGAGTTTGTAATCATTATTTAATAATATATGGGGGAAAGAAATACAGTAGAAGAAGAATGGGTAGATTGAGGGATGAAATAGTGAAGGCAGCAGAGGACCAAGTAGGTAAAAAGACGAGGGCTAATAGATATCCTTGGATGACAGAAGAAATATTGAATTTAATTGACGAAAGGAGAAAATATAAAAACGCAGTAAATGAAGCAGGTAAAAAGGAAGACAAATGTCTCAAAAATGAGATCGACAGGAAGTGCAAAATAGCTAAGCAGGGATGGCTAGAGGACAAATGTAAGGATGTAGAGGCTTATCTCACTAGAGGTAAGATAGATACTGCCTACAGGAAAATTAAAGAGATCTTTGGAGAAAAGAGAACCACTTGTATGAATATCAAGAGCTCAGATGGAAACCCAGTTCTAAGCAAAGAAAGGAAAGCAGAAAGGTGGAAGGAGTATATGGAGGGTCTATACAAGGGCAATGTACTTGAGGACAATTTATGGAAATGGAATAGGAGGTAGATGACGATGAGATGGGAGATATGATACTGCGTGAAGAGTTTGACAGAGCACTGAAAGACCTGAGTCGAAACAAGGCCCCGGGAGTAGACAACATTCCATTAGAACTACTGACAGCCTTAGGAGAGCCAGTCCTGAGAAAACTCTACCTTCTGGTGAGCAACATGTATGAGACAGGCGAAATGCCCTCAGACTTCAAGAAGAATATAATAATTCCAATCCCAAAGAAAGCAGGCGTTGACAGATGTGAAAATTACTGAATTATCAGTTTAATAAGTCACATCTTCAAAATACTAACGTGAATTCTTTACAGACGAATGGAAAAACTGGTAGAAACCGACCTTGGGGAAGATCAGTTTGGATTCCGTAGAAATATGGGAACACATGAGGCAATACTGACCCTACGACTTATTTTAGAAGCTAGATTAAGAAACGGCAAACCTATATTTCTAGCATTTGTAGACTTAGAGAAAGCTTTTGACAATGTTGGCTGGAATACTCTCTTTCAAATTCTGAAGGTGGCAGGAGTAAAATACAGGGAGCGAAAGGCTATTTACAATTTGTACAGAAATCAGATGGCAGTTATACGAGTCAAGGGACATGAAAGGGAAGCAGTGGTTGGGAAGGGAGTGAGACAGGGTTGTAGACTCTCCCCAATGTTTTTCAATCTGTATATTGAGCAAGCAGAAAAGGAAACAAAAGAAAAATTTGGAGTAGGTATTAAAATCCATGGAGAAGGAATAAAAACTTTAAGGTTCGCCGATGGCATTGTAATTCTGTCAGAGACAGCAAAGGACTTGGAAGAGCAGTTGAACAGAAAGGACAGTGTCTTAAAAGGAGGATATAAGATGAACATCAACAAAAGCAAAACGAGGATAATGGAATTAAGTTGAATTAAGTCGGGTGATGCTGAGGGAAATAGATTAGGAAATGAGACACTTAAAGTAGTAAAGGAGTTTTGCTATTTGGGGAGCAAAATAACTGATGATGGTTGAAGTAGAGAGGATATAAAATGTAGACTGGAAATGGCAAGGAAAGCGTTTCTGAAGAAGAGAAATTTGTTAACATCGAGTATTGATTTTTGTGTCAGGAAGTCGTTTCTGAAAGTATATGTATGGAGTGTAGCCATGTATGGAAGTGAAACATGGGCGATAAATAGTTTGGACAAGAAGAGAATAGAGCTTTCAAAATGTGGTGCTACAGAAGAATGGTGAAGATTAGATGGGTAGATCACATAGCTAATGGGGAGGTATTGAATAGAATTGGGGAGAAGAGGAGTTTGTGGCACAACTTGACTAGAAGAAGGGATTGGTTGGTAGGACATGTTCTGAGGCATCAAGGGATCACAAATTTAGTATTGGAGGGCAGTGTGGAGGGTAAAAATCGTAGAGGGAGACCAAGAGATGAATACACTAAGCAGATTCAGAAGGTTGTAGGCTGCAGTACGTACTGGGAGATGAAGAAGCTTGCACAGTATAGAGTAGCATGGAGAGCTGCATCAAACCAGTCTCAGGACTGAAGACCACAACAACAACTCTTTATGTTCCAAATAACAGGCTTTCCCTGTTACTTTCATAATGTAGTATGACAGTAAATTGTAGACGATAGAATAGTTGCAGAGGAAAAATTGCTCTTTGGAAAGCTAAACATGAAGTAATGAAGCAATTAATTCAGAACCTGGCTGTTGTCACTCTGCTTGATCTGCAAAGGTAGCAGATTGTCCTGAGGACTGAAATTCTGTTATCATAGCAACATTATACAGTCCCTTTTTGTGTCCTGTTTCTGGGTCTACTAGGAAAATTGCTTTTGGGTGTGGAATATTCACTGTTCTAATTGGTCCACTGTATTTTAGAAGAAAATTACTCATTTCTCTCTTTAAATTAGAGCTATGATGGAAATCCTTAACTAATACCAAATAATTAATCTGTAGTTCTGGAATTTTTATTGGATTTTCTGGATTTATTTTGTGCTTTTTGTTTTTAGGTTTCCTCTTTCCATACTCTGTAGATCATCTGCTTTAATGGTTTCTGATTTTGGCTGCTTAAACAATTGTAACAGTGGCTAGCCAATCAAAGTTTTATTCATGATTTCAACAGGTGCTCTACCTGCAGACATAAAAGGCAATTCATTTATAATTTTGAAATTAATTGAGCCCATGTGATACCTCTGGTAGAACAATAGGTTCTACATATCATACATTTCATTACACATTCACACAGGTTCAATTACAGATGGGGATTTCAAAATAGTTATGTGTTTTTCACTTTCCCATTCAAAAATTCTTTAAATTATTACTCGTAAATTGTGACCCACTAATAGCGAGAAGTCCATAGTTTTACCCACATTTGTAAAATAGTCTCTTAAACATCTTATTACTGTATCTGTGTTGGCTTGTTTAATTGGTTAAAGTTTTACATGCTTTGACCAACATCCTGTAAGTACAAGAGTGGAAGTCACTCCTCCTCTATCTGTAGGTAACTGCTCATGAAAATCAGCAGCTGCTAAATCATGTTGTTTTTTTGGTGTTGAGGGCCATCTGTACTGTAGGTGATTATTATTCTCCTTAATGTTTTTATATATCTCACATGATCACATTAACTTTCCTGCTTTTTACTTAGATTAATAAAAGTTGTTCATCTCTTTAATACATTTGCAAATATGGAAATTTCCATATCCCTTAAGTATAAACCATATTACATTTTCTTCTATATTATTATACCTAAAAACAAAGATGATGTGACTTACCAAATGAAAGTGCTGGCAGGTCGACAGACACACAAACGTACACAAACATACACACAAAATTCAAGCTTTCGCAACAAACTGTTGCCTCATCAGGAAAGAGGGAAGGAGAGGGAAAGACCATTCCCTCTCCTTCCCTCTTTCCTGATGAGGCAACAGTTTGTTGCGAAAGCTTGAATTTTGTGTGTATGTTTGTGTACGTTTGTGTGTCTGTCGACCTGCCAGCACTTTCATTTGGTAAGTCACATCATCTTTGTTTTTAGGTATATTTTTCCTTCGTGGAATGTTTCCTTCTATTATAATCATATCATTAATTTGAACCCTTCTATATTATTAGGTAGACATAGCTTCCAGCTAGATGTAATTTTATCTAACCTTCTGAATGAAATTACTTTACTGTTGCATTCACACACTGCTGAAATTTAACACTAAAATAATCATCTGCTTTTAGTCCTGATTTTATTCTGTAAGTTATGTCCCTTATGTCTTTACCTGGTGTAATTTAATGGCATGAAATTAACAATGAAAATAACACCAGGTTCCTCAGTACATTTCTTCTTGTTCCTACCCAAAACTAATATCAACAGTGCATCAGAGATTTTGAGAATCCTTTATGTAATTTATTTGTATTTGAAATTCCTTTAAAGGCTCACCTCATTAGATGGTTATGTAACAGTCTACTTTCCATTAAAAATGCCAGTGCCCTATGGTCAATATGAATAATTATCATTGATACCTAAATTAACATTTGAAATTTTTCTATACTTCAAACAAAAGCTTTTTCTCTTGCTCTGTAATTTAATTGATCTTTATTGAAGCTGCTACTTGTGAAAGTGATGGTTTTGTGTTTGCCAACTTCAGGATTCCATTCTCCCTGAAATAATTTGGATGCAGTACTGTATTCTGACGTGTGTGTGGCTAACATGAATGTTTCATACATTGCAAGATGATTAAGTATTGGTACTTTCACAACTGTTTCTTTTATATTTTTAAATGCTTCAGCTATTCCTTTATCCCATATCCATGTAGCTCCCTGTTTTAATAATGACAGTAATTTAGGCTAATTCATTAACTGATCTTGGACATACCTAATTCCAGGAATGAGCATAATTGAAACTTCCTGGCAGTTTAAAACTGTGTGCTGGACTGAGACTCGAGCATAACTGTTTTACGTTTTGAGGCTCTGAACAATTCTTTATGGCTCTTATCCTGTCAGGATCAGTATAATACCAAGAACACCACCCAAATGTCATAAGGATTTCAGTTTCTTCCTGCCAAAAAGGGACTTTGCTACCTTCACGGTGATACCTTTTTCATAAAACTTTTGTAGAGTTTTTGTTAATAAAGTACTATGCTTCTCCCACATTTCAGATACTAATGAGATGTCATCTACTTAGATAATTAATTCCTTTGATAACTCTTCCCCCCAAAGCTTCATTTAATGTATGAATAAACACTGAAACTGAAATATTCAAGTAAAAAACTAACACTTTGAACTGATGTAACTTTTCATTAAACAAAAAATCTGTGTAATGCTTCAAATTTTTGTGTAATTTTATTTTCCAGTATCCAGCTTTTAAACCCATTTAACTGAAGTACCAGGCTTGTTGAAATTTAGAAAGCAATTTATCGATGAATATAGGTCTATCTCTTTCACTTTATATGTGTCTATTCAAAATCTGCACACCCCATTCTTAACACCTGGTTTTTCAGAGAATACTGTACTATATTTCTGTAGAATATCATATAATTGCTTTTTCTGTTCCTCCCCTAAGAGCATAGATTTATATGCTTTATTATATACTTGACTGTCATCAATTTGCATATAAATTATAGGTTCTTCTCTATTGCATAATTTTGCCTTTGCAATTAAACATATATTGTGCATCACTTAATCCTATTCATTTGTTTTTGAAATTATCTTAAATGGTAGTACTCTTCTATTATGATCAATTCTGAAAACCAATAATTCTTCATTAAAATCTAAAGCTGCCTTATATTTCATTGACCAATCTACATCAAATCATATTTGTATATTAGTGTTAAACATTATGAGTGGAGTTTGCATTAACTGAGAACTTCCTAAAATTATTAGTACAAGTGTTTCTTGTTTAATTAATGTACCTTTAGTGTCAACAATGATTCGTACTTTCTGTAAAGAAAACACACATTAGACTGCACACCGGCACAATTAAAAGACACTTATGTAAAGCTTTCGGCCACAGCCTTCACCTGTAAAAGACAGACACACGCCATTCATACACACAAGCATGCATGCCTCATGCACACATGACCACCAATTCCAACATCTTGAACCAGAACACAACTATCACATGGGATGCAAACAGCAAACTGGAGGGGATGGGGAAGAGGAAGGGATAGTAGTATTTGGGTGAGGAGAGTAACGAATGATGTTTGTGGAATGTGCAGTGACTAGAATGCCAAAAGGTGCAGGATAAGAAGGTTGTGGGGTAGGGAGGTGGGGAAAAAAGGAGGAAACAAGGGAGCAGAGTGGAGAAATACTGGCGAATGGGTTGACAGAGGGTGGCAAATAAATAGGTTTGGAGATGAGAATGGGGAGGAGGTGATAGGACAGCAGGGATGGAAACTGTTCGGTGGAGGGTGTGGGGACAGTATGTTACTGTAAGCTGAGGCCAGGATATTTATGGGAGTGGAGAATATGTTGTAAGGGTAACTCCCTTCTGCACAGTTCGGAACAGCTGGTGGTGGTGGGAAGGATCGAGATAGCTCAGGTAGTGAAGCAACCATTAAAATCAAGCTTGTTATGTTCAGCAGTGTGTTGTGCCCCAGGGTGGACTACTTTGCTCTTGGCCACAATTTGGTAATGGCTGTTCATCCTAGTGGAATACTGGTTGCTAATCATATCAATATAAAGAAGTGTGCAGTGATTGTAGCAGAGCTGGTAAATGACCCGGCTGCTTTCACAGATAGCCCGGCCCTTGAAGGGGTGGCACAAACCTGTAACAGGTCTGGAATAGCAAATGCTGGGTGGGGGGATTGGGCAGGTTTTGCACCTGAGTCTTCCACAGGGATACTGTATTTGTGTCAAGGGGTTGGGATTGGGGGTGACATAGGGATGGCATAGGATGCTTTGTATGTTGGGTGGGTGACTGGACATCACTATAGGACGGGTGGGAAGTATCTTGGTTAGGATGTCCCTCATTTCAGGGCACGATGATAGGTAATCGAAGCCCTGGTGAAGGATGTGATTCAGTTTTTCAAGTGCAGCGTGGTAGTGGGTGATGAAGGGGACACTCCTTTTTGGGTGGTTATTGGGGGTGGTGGGAGGATTGCGGTATGAGGGAAATGGCACGGGAGATCTGTTTTGTAGCCTAGGTCTGGGGGATAGTGCCTGTCTGTGAATGCCTTGGTGAGACCCTCAGCATATTGAGCAAGGAAGTTTTTGTTACAGTAGATACGCTGTCCCTGGATGGGCCGGCAGTATGTGAGGGTTATTTTGGTGTGAAAGGGATGACAGCTGTCAAAATGCAGGTACTCTTGGTGGTTGGTGGGTATAATGTAGACAGAAGTGCAGATTGAGCCATCAGAGAGGAGGAATCAGCATCAAGGAATTTGGCATGCTGTGTTGACAAGGGCCATGTAAAGCAGATGGGAGAGAAGGTGTCTTGACCCTGAGTCCAGATCATCAGTGAACCTGAACCAGATTAGTGGTTTGGTGTTTTGGGAGGCTAGGAAGGTCTCCTGTAGATGGCCCACAAAAGGTTGGCATTGGAGGGTGCCACACGGGTGCCCATGGCTGTGCTGCAGATTTGTTTATATACATTCCCCTCAAAGTAAAAGTAGTTGTGGGTTGGAATAAAGTTAGTAAGGTGTATGAGGAAAGAGGTAGTGAGTGGGGGTGCAAGGTGTCACAGGGGTGAGGATGAAAGTGGATTGAGGAGAGAGGTTCTGGGAAGGGCCTAGGACTTTAAGGAAGGACTGGAGTTTGTTTTGAACTTCTGGGATGGGATCACACTGGCAGAGCTTATACATGGAGTTGTCAGATAAATGGTGGAGGCCTTCTGCCTGGTAGTAAGTGTAATTCATAGCAACACTGGTGGAATGTTTGTCTGCAGGTAGGATGATTAGGTCAAATTTGTTTTGAGGTTGTGTACAGCTGTTCTTATGTCTACTGAAAGGTTGATGTTCTGAGAAAGGGACCTGGAGAAGGATGGTGAGACTAAGTTGGAGGTAAGGAATTCCTGGAATGTGACCAGCTCCACAGAACTTTCAGTCCTATCCAAAGGCCTTACATTTAGCCCTACACCCAAAATTAACCCTGCTGGACTTTTCAAAGACCTACTCTCCTCCTCCTGATTCCTGCAATGGAAAAACTCCTTTGGCACCAATCCCTCCTACCATAAGCACCCTAATTACAACATTGAACCCTGCCTCTTCCAGTACATACCACCATCCAACTGTAATCCTCCCCCCTCCCACCTAACCACTCACTGATCACCTTCTAGAAATTCCCTACCTCCAACTTAGCCTCACCCTCCTTCCCTAGGTCCCTTCCTCAAAACACCAACCTTTCAGTAAGAGAAAGAACAGTCATACTCAACCTCAAAACAAATTTTGACCTAATCATCCTACCAGCAGACAAATGTTCCACAATTGTTTTTATGAATCACAGTGACCACCTGCCTGAAGAGCTCTGCAAATTATCTGACTTCTCCCACTATAATCTCTGCCAGAGGGATCTCCCCCCCCCCCCCCACCCCCCACCCCCATAAGTACAAAACAGCCTTAGGCCCTCACTGGAATGTCTCCCCAGAATCAGTTTCCCGTTTCCCTCCTCACCCAAATATGCTCCCAAAAATCCACAAATTGAACAACCCTGGAAACCCTCTGTGGCTGGCTATAATGCCCCCACTGAAAGAATTTCAGCCCTGACAGATGAACATCTCCAACCAGTTGCCCATAATTGAGAATCCCACATCAAAGGCACCATCCACTAACTTCACCAACTCTCCACCATACCCAGCCCTTTACCTCCTGGATCCATACTCATCACTGTAGATGCCACCCCCTATATGCTGACATCCCTCATGCCCATGGTCTTATTGCTATGGAACACTACCTTTCACAATGTTCTTCAAACTCCAAACTCACTATATCATTCCTCTTACACCTTACTAACTTTATCCTAATCCCCAACTACTTCTCCTTTGAAGGGAACTTTCATGGCACCCTCTTATGCCAACCTTTTATGGGCCATCTCGAGGAGACCTTCCTAGCCTCCCAAAACACCAAACCTCTAGTCTGGTTCAGGTTCACTGATGGTATCTTCATGATCTGGACTCACATGAAAATATCCCTCGAATAGGGAATACTGCCTGGCCAACCGGTGACAGTGTATCTGCTATGACAAAATATCTATTGCAATGTTGAGGATCTTGCCAAGGCGTTCACAGACAGGCACTATCCCCCTCACCTAGTCTGCAAACAGATCTTCCATGCCATTTCCCCTGTACCCCAATCTTTGTCACTTCACAACTGCAACACCTTCTCTCCCATCTGTTTCACATGGTCCTCCTGAACCCATCAAGTCACCTTCCTAGATGTCAACCTCCTTCCCTTTGATGGCTCCATCTGCACCTTGTCCACATTAAACCCAGCAACCACCAACAGTACCTGCATATTGACAGCTGTCATTCCTTTCACATGAAAATATCCCTCGAATAGGGAATACTGCCTGGCCAACCGGTGACAGTGTATCTGCTATGACAAAATATCTATTGCAATGTTGAGGATCTTGCCAAGGCGTTCACAGACTGGCACTATCCCCCTCACCTAGTCTGCAAACAGATCTTCTATGCCATTTCCCCTGTACCCCAATCCTCCCACCACCCCCAAGAACCAGCCATGAAGGGGTGTCCCCTTCATCACCCAATACCACCATGGACTTGAACAGCTGAACCCCATCCTTCTACTACAGGGCTTTGATTGCCTATTATCATGACCTGAAATGAGGGACATCCTACCCAAGATACTTCCCACCCCTCCTAAAGTGGTGTTCCTTCACCCATCCAACCTCCACAACATTGTAGTCCAATCCTATGCCACTCCCAATCCCAGCTCCTTGCCATAAGGATCACATCCCTGTGGAAGACTCAGGTGCAACACTTTCCCAATCTACCCACACAGCATTTTCTGTTCCAGTCCTGTCACATGTTTATCCTACCCAATCAGAGGCCAGGCCACCTGCGAAAGTAGCTATGTCATTTAGCGACTCTACTGCAATCATAGCACAACTTTTTATATTGATATGACTACCAACCAGCTTTTTACCAGGATGACCAGCCACTATAAAACTATGGGCTTGAGGAAAGTAGACCAACCTTTGGCACAACATGGATGGCTGCTTCACTACCTATGCCATGTGGATCCTTTCCTCCACCACAAGCATCTGTGAACTGCATAGATGGGAGTTTCCCTTACAACACATTCTCCACCCCTGTAGTTATCCTGGCCTCAACCTACAGTAACATACTTTCCCCACACCCTCTGCCCTTGCTGTCACATCACCTCCTTCACATTCTCATCTCCCACCCTGTTTATTTGCCACCCACTGCCAAAACATCCACTAGTCTTTCCCCACTCCTATCCATTTTTTGCTCTTTCTCTCCCCACCTCCCTGCCCCACAACCTCCTGACCCTGTGTCTATTGGCATTGTACTCCTTGCACACTCCACCAGACAGCACTCTTCTCTCTTTCCACCTGTATACTATTATCCCTTCCTCTTCTCCACCCTCTCGATATCACTGTTTGCATCCCATGTAATAGATGCATTCTGGCTTAAGATGCTGGAGTTGGTGGCCATGTGTGCATGAAGTGTGCTTGCTTGTGTGTATTAATGGTATGTGTCTGTCTTTTATTGATGAAGGCTGTGGCTAAAAGCTTTATGTAAGTGTTTTTCAATTGTGCCAGTCTGCAACTTATTGTTTCTTATTTACGGTAAGTAGTAACCCGTCATTTCCTACACTGTTGATTTCATTAGTGGAGTTTCCATTGTAACCTTTTATTGTGAGTAAGACCTACAATATACACACCAGCAGTTGGTAGTATAGGACACAGGTTTTTATTCCAAACTATCTGTAGAAATTCTTGTGAAATCAGGGAAACCTCACTACCTGAGTCTACATAAATATCTACTTTCTTTCGATATAGTTCCCCCAACTATCAGTTTTGTGTGGTTTTCAACACTTTCCTCATTTTCGTCTAACAACCACTCCCATGTAGGTATTTTATGGGTACTTGCTCTGATGTGTTCTATATGTGGGCCTTTTAGTAGTGTTGTATTGCCATGTCCTGGATCCTGGCTCCTGTCCCAGGATGTTCTGTGTTTCCCATTATGATAACAGGAAAGTTTCCATTTTTATTCTGCTATTAGCTATGGCCATATTCATGTGTATTGCATGATTAGTATTGTCATTATCTACTCTTGATACCACCAATTGTGACTGTGAATTATTTCATTTTCTCCTTTGTAAATTATTTTTGTTGTTATCAGTGTTTCTTAATTGACCTAAATTAGTTTCCCACTTTCTTACAAAATTGTTAGGATAATGTTAATTTTCTGAATTTGCATTTCCACAATTATGTACTTGAACATCTCCATTACATTTTATACTTAAAGTGTCTAATCCTTTGCACAGGTCATTAAATCACTAACACTTATCCATCCTCTGCATCAAAGTACTTCTCTTTCATTATGAGGTAGCTGTGAACCAATATCTTAGCAAGGAAAGTTTCCTCTGTTGGGTTGTCTAAATGTTTATATCTAGTTAAATGCCATTCTATATTCTGTTTTGTAAGCACCCAATAAACTATTACAGTACTTAGGGCCCAGCAATTTCAATGTTAATTTCTCCTGTGTACTAGTTGACCAATATTTTCTTTTAAATTTTTCTTGGATATCATCCCAAGATATGAATTCTTCCACATGTGCTGTTCCCCATTCAGCAGCATCTGCTACCAAATGATCAAGGGCAAAGTCTCTTTTTTCTGATATTCCCCCTTCTTAGGTAATGATTTAGAAAATACTCCCACAAAATAAGTACCATTCCCTGTCAGGTTTAAACTTTGCAAACTGTTTTGATAAATCTATACTATTTCCATCATTTGATAACCCAGTTTTGTTTTCAACTGTTTTCTTACTAAGTTCTTTCTGGTTATTTTCTAGTGCTTTACATAATTTATGAATCTCCTTTTGCTGGTCTACAGTGTCACTCAAAGAATTTAACACTATGTAATACAATCTTTTCTTCTATCTTCCATTCAATTAATTGATGTAGATTCTCATCCAAACCAGCCAAAGCATTTTGGCCACCAATTACCTCACCAAAATCTTTACTCTGCTCTTGTACTACTACTTGATTTTGTGCCTCTTGGATTTGATTATGTACATCGTCAGATTTCTGTATGGATACTTCCGTTTTTTTTTTTTTTTTTAACCATCTACTTCTTTGAATTGCTCAATTACCTCCTTCCAGACCCAATACCATTGTTAATGTATTTCATTTTGTAGCTCCTTTGGTAAATTGGTTGAAATTTCCTTTGTTTTAGAAATGCTATTGACTTTAGCAGCTATAACGTCTGACTTTGAGATTCACAATAGTTTTAAGTGTTGTTATATTGTTAGACATTTTGTCTAATTTATCTTAAGTGTTTTAATTTATCTTATACTTCTGCCAATATATTGGTATCTGTACTGTTGAGTAGTGACTGGCATAGAGTATAACTAACAATCACTTCACTCAGCAGTGCTTCCCTAGCAGGACAAATGTATTTACACTGCCACACAATTTTAATAAAAGCATTTTGACAAAATGTCACAAATTGAAGCACTACACGTATTCTGCCTGCGGTGCATAGAACAGATCACTTAATGCATTGTACTAGCAGCTGCAAAGCTCTGCCAATGCTATTGTGTGACTTATGCACTGAGATGTTACTGCAGTACATAAATAATCCTGGTCATTGACCGGGTTGTCATGGTCAACTGTTTTTTTTTTTTTTCCATATCAAATGTTGTAATAATTCCCACTTACATGGTTTTCAATAAATCATCAAATAAATTTTTCTTGAGTATAACACTTAGACATTAGACAACTCTATAAGAAACTCTATAGAACTCTATAAGAAAATAGTTGGAGACTATCCTGCACACAAGAGAACAAATGGAAATGATGTGAGGCTAATAGAACTTAGCCAAGCACACAATTTAATTCTTAAATCCACAGCTTTCAAGAAATTACCACAAAGACAAAAGACATGGATATCCCCAAATCCTAGCCTTGGGGAGTTTAAACTTCATCTTGTGGCAATCAAGAAGATTTCTCGCAAAGAAATCATGAATGTTAGGGTACTCAGGGGTGCAAACTTGGATTCAGACCACTACATTAAGTTCAGAGTCATACCAAACTGGAAATGCAGCATGAAACAAATTAAGGGTCAGAAGTACAGCACGGAAAAGATATTAAAAGCAGATGAGCTCACAAAAGCAGCAGAAACCATTCAGACACGAAGCGGGGAGGATATCAAGGAAAACCTCATTACCACAGCTGAACGGATATCACCTAACATAAAGAGCAAAAAACATGCCTGGTGGTCACTGGATTGTGATGCCCTCATGGAAACAAGAAAACAATCATGGCAAAACTGGCAATCACAGAAAACAGAAGAAAGCAGGTTGAATTTCATTAGAGTTAGAAAACTGGTAGATAAAAATATAAAAAGGGGTAAGAAGACAGATGAAAACAAAACTCTCCTGCAAATTGATGAAGAATTTACTAAAAACAACACAAGAAGGTTTTACAGAACTTTCAAACAAAGATTATCGAGACACAAAGTACCCACCCTCCAATTTCGAAATGTAAATGGGACCATCACTCACAATAACATGGGAAATTGCAAAATACTAGCAGGCTACTTTGAGAACCTCTTGAATTGTGAACCTATCCTTGAAATATTTGAATCCAACCCAAATAACCATGATAAGCCAGATTCAGAACCACTGATGACTGAAGAACTACAGAAGGTCATTTCAGAAATTAAAAACAACAAAGCATCACGAGAAAACCAAATAGTGGCCGAACTATGGAAAAAAGCTGACAAAAATGCAATTACATCCCTTCAGTGTGTATTCAGTAGAATTTGGAAAGAAGAAGAGATCCCCACAGAATGAAGAACAGCTCTCATCCACCCTATCCACAAGAAAGGTTTGAAGACAGACCCCAACAATTACACTGCTGGATATAAAATACAAGATTTTTTCTTAAGTCCTTTTGAACAGAGCAGAGTCACAATGGGACCCACAAATTGGGGAATATCGGGGAGGTTTTAGAAAGGGTAGATTGTGTTCGGAACAAATACTAAACCTCAAAAACATCATGGCATACCAAAAATCAAGGGCAAAGACATATGTAATCTCCTTCATTGATTTCAAAAAAAGTATATGATTCAATTGATAGAGAATCTCTATTATCAGTCCTGGAAGAAATGGATTTTGGATAAGAAAACAACTAATATCATAGAAGCAAGCCTTACAAATACATTTTCGAAAGTTAAATTTATGGGCGAATTATTGGAACCCCTTGAAATAAAAGTGGGAGTGCAACAAGGGGATGGGCTCTCACCACTGCTGTTCAATTGTGCACTTGAGAAAGTAGGCAGGGAATGGAACACAAATATTAAGAGTTGTATAAGACTGGGTTGCAAAAAGAAGAACCTTAACGTAAATTGCATTGCTTTTGCAGATGATATGGCCCTGTTTGCTCAAACAATGGAAGAAGCACAAGAGCAAATCCTTGAACTAAAGAAACAAGCAGCTGAAATAGGTCTTCACACCTCGTTTGAAGAAAATAAGATATTGACAAACATCAAGCACTCGTGTAAATACCTCAAAGTTCAAGAACAAAAGTTGAAATAGTAAAAGAATTCAAATATCTCAGAGAATTGATTAGTTGGAATGCTGGGGAAACCAAAGCAATGGAATCCAGAAGAAATAAACTTGAACTGTCCTTTCAACTAACAAAAAATCACTTTCATGGGGATCCAATATTACACATTACAAGACAGTGATTAAGCCAGAAGCACTGTATGCAGCAGAAACACTAAAAATGAATTTCAAAGGCCAAATGGAGAAATTTGAACTAAAGGAAAGAAAAATTTTAAGAATAATCATTGGACCAAAATTTCTAGACAATAAGATTATATACATCAAAAATGAAAACCTCTACAAGAAAATTGAAAAACTTTCAGATACTATACAAAAAAGGAGGATAAATTTTTATGGTCATCTTCTCAGAATGAATTCTAACAGATTAACCAAACAAATCTTTGACATTTTCCATAACCACAAAATGAAACCCAACTGGCTTAATAGAAACTGAGAAAGACCTAGTAGAATTAAAGATTCACTTATCGATCAAACAGCTAAATTAATTACTAAAGATGAAAACATAAGGTTCCAAGACAAATCTACACAAAAGTCCAAACCCTTCATCTTGGAAGAAGAGAGGAAAAGAAGAACAGAAAGAATGAAGAAATACTGGGCCCTAAGAAAAGAACAACACACATAGAAATGATTGATCCAGCGTTCCTCAAAGAGGGCGAAATGAAAGAAGAGGAAAGACATTTCTATAGCGTGTGTTCATCTGTATCTTCTTGGTAGTTTATCTCAGTTGCTGTTGGCAATGTCATATTTTTTCCCTTTATTTCTGTATCTTCTTGGTAGTTTATCTCAGTTGCTGTTGCCAATGTCATATATTTTTCCATTATTTCATAAAATTCTTCTTGTTTCCTGTTGAAGCTCTCCTATTTTAGCTTCTCTCGTCTGTGTCCTTCATTTAGGATGCCACTACTTTCCTTCAGCAGCAGAGATGTTAAACAAGTTCGCAGGTTTATCTTCAAAATTGAAAACTTGGGCTAGCACATTGACGTTATTATTGAGTACTTATCCTGTTAAATTAGCTGGGCTCTTTAAGCAAATGATGAAACATAATTTTAATAGTCCTAGGAATTTTCGTGAAATATCCAGAATTCAAGAAATCAGTTTTTCTTAATATAGATGTAAATTAAAATTCAAATTTCATAAATATTTCAATTTGCTGTTCATCATTCACATAAAAATCATTATAAAATCTTGTGCTTGAAAAATTTCACATTTGTAGTTGAAATAATGTTTATTAGCAGCTCTACCCATGCTCCATCATCTTTGAGTTTCAGATACTGAGCTTGTAGTGTTTCTGTTCTCATGTGAGTTATAAAAAGCTTAAATTAAAAGAGAGAGAGAGAGAGAGAGAGAGAGAGAGGGGGAGAGAAATACCTGATTTTAGATTGCATGTGAGTCAGCACCAGTTGGGAATTGGGGTGTATATTGCTGTCTATATTTCTTCATTGCAAAATTCTGTTGTCATTGCTTTTGGGAAATGCTTCATCCTTTTTTTACAATTCACATAGGGTAACTTCTTTGGAATGAAAAACTCAGACACCACTTAGCGCATAACTTCTTCATTTATTCAATTCAGCCTACTGCCATTACCAACTGGCATTGTATTAACCTACTTTCTTCAAGTAATATTAAATATTACAACTGCCACTGTGGTTGCAGACACTGTCACTTATATAATATCTCAACAATACACTATACTTACAGTTTTGTGATAATTAATATTTTGTGCTGTTTACAATTGAAAAACCTTCTACAGAATTATTTATGCATGACAATATGCTCAGGAGAAAACATAGATATATTTTACATAAATTGTTTTGTAAAATGCAAAGTCTTCCAAAGCCAAATTTTGTAAAAGATGAAATGTAAACATTTAGTTCCAAAAACTATAATTTTCTGCTAAATAACATAATTACGCAAGTTCTCACCTTAATATTTCATTTTTCAGTTCAGCAAGTTCCTTGTGCTTCATGTTATACATTACTAAACAGTCTTGCTATTTCTATGAAGATAGAGTAATGACATCTGTAGCAATGTGTTAACCTCAGAAATAGTTGCAATTTTTTAAACATTCCTTGACACTGTAAAATTGTCTACTGCTTCTGTTAACTGCAGATCTGGTCTTACACCATTTGCTCAAAATACATGGCCTAGATAGTGCACTTGTTATTGCACAAAACTCCCTTTTCCAATTTTTAATTTAGATTAGTGTCAGTAACGTGAGTTAGGAAGTTTCTCAGTTGTACTGTATTCTCTCTCATTGCACATGAGAAGACAGTTACATCACCCAAGTATACTAGACACATGATCAGCCTTACATTCTTTAAAAGTGTATCACCAAAATGTTTAAAAGTTTGGGGGAGTGTATCAGAGGCCAAAGGGCATACTTAGCTCTTTATAATGCCTTCTCCTGATCTTCCAAACAATCGAAAATCCAGGATGGAATGTAGCAATTGGAAGAATTGTATTTGTCAAGGTGATCTAAAATGTCTGATCCTTGGAGGAGATAGGTATCGAATTTTGTGACACTATTGGGCACACTCATGTCTATGCAGAAGCAAAAAGCCCTTTTTTCATTACTGGTTTCTTGGGAACAATCACCATAAATGAAGCCCAGGAACTGGAAAGAAAGATGGATTACTCTTACTTCTAATAAATATGAAATATTTTTCTCAGCTACAGGCTGCAAGTGGAAAAGTTTGAATATCACACAGACTTCTGTATTGAGTACATTGTAATAGGCATCCATCATGTAGAGAAGAAACTGAAATATTTGGAAAAAAAAAAAAATAAGTCACCAAGTCTGGATGGAATCCCAGTTTGCTTTTGCAATGAGTTCACTATGCCACTGGTGCCTTACTTAGCTTGCATTTATTGTGAATCTCTCACCCAGTGCAAAGTCCCAATTAACTGAAAAGAAGCATAGGGAATTCCTGCATATAATAAGGCTAAAGAAATGACACCCTAGATTGCAGACCAGTATTCTCAACATCTGTTTGCTGTAGAACTCTTGAAAATTCAGTTCGAATACAGTAATGTTCCTTGACAAGAAAACGCTCCTGTCCACAAATCAGCACAGTTTTAGAAAACATTGCTTGTGTGAAATGCAGCTTGCTGTATTCTCACATGGTGTCCTATGAATTATGGATGAAGGGCAACAACCGGATTCCATATCCCTAAATTTCCAAAAAGCATTTGTCATAGTTCACCACTGAAGACTGTTAAAGATGGTACAAGCATACAGATTCCCAGGTATGTTAGTGGCTTGAAAACTTCTTAAGTAATACAGCATCTTGTCCTCAATGGCAAGTGTTCATCAGAGACAATGGTATTGTCAGGAGTGCCCCATGGAAGTGTGATAGGACCGCTATTATTCTCTATAAAAATAAATGCTCTGATGGACAGGTTGAGCAGAAATCTGCTTCTGTTTGTTGATAACACTGTGATGATGGTAAGGTGTCATCATTGAGTGGCTATAGGAGGATACAAGATGTCTTAGACAAAATTTCTAGTTGATGTGATGAAAGGCAGCTAGCTTTCAATCTAGAAAAATGTAAGTTAATCAGATGAGTATGAAAAACAAACCTGTAATGTATGAAAGAGCATTAGTAGTGTGCTGCTTGCCACAGTCAGGATGATTAAATATCTAGTTGTAATGTTGCAAAGTGATATCAAATGGAACAAGCATGTAAGGATTTACTGGAAAGGCAAAAGGTTGACTTCAATCTGTTGGGAGAGTTTTAGGGAAGTGTGGTTTATCTGTAAAGGAGACCGCATATAGGATGCTAGTGCGACCTATTTTTGAGTACTGCTCAAGTGTTTGGGATCTGTACCAGGTTGGATTAGAGGAAGACATCTAGGCAATGTATAAGTGGACTGCTACATTTGTTACCAGTAGCTTTGATCACCACTCAAGTATTACAGAGATGCCTCCAGAACTCAGTGGGGAATCCTTGGTAGGAAGGCATCATTCTTTTAGAGGAACACTATTGAGAAAATTTAGAGAAGCTAACTGAGGATGATTCTACTGCCACCAATGTACATTTGGCATAAGGGCCAGCAACATAAGGTAAGACATACTGTGGTTGGATATTGTGCCCCCACAGAGAGAATCTCTCACACCTTCAACCTATTACCTTTAACCTACCCTCCTATATAAAAAACACCAACTACTTCCTCCAACGACTCTCCACACCTCCTGTTCCTTTAGGACCTGATGCCCTTTCCCATTGCTCAATTGCCTCCAAATCTACAAACACATCACTGGTCACCATGAGCAACTATATCTTCATAGACTATTACTTTTCCTATGAAGGTCTAACTTATGAACAAATCAATGGAACAGTGTGCGATTGGCACCATCCTATGCCAACCTATTCAGGGCAATCTAGAGAAACCCTCCCTAATGACCCACAATACTAAACACCATCCCGGTTCAAATTTGTAATCTGTCCCAAAGCTGGGAATACTCTATCCACTTTCCTCTATGACCTCAATCCCTAGTCTCCTATTTGCTTCACCTGGTCCTCCTGAGCCTAACAAGCCATCTTCTTTGATGTCAGTCTCAAGGATTGCTACCGTATTTACTCGAATCGAAGCCGCACTTTTTTTCCGGTTTTTGTAATCCAAAAAACTGCCTGCGGCTTAGAATCGAGTGCAAAGCAAGCGGAAGTTCTGAAAAATGTTGGTAGGTGTCGCCACAACTAACTTCTGCCATCGAATATATGTAACGCTACACAAGCATGCTTTGTGGGCACAAAGATAAATACTGGCGCCAAAACCTATTTTTTTTTTTTTCTCCGCCCCGAGTTTCGAGCACTGTATTTTCATACATTGTCCAACGAAGTAAATACAAATTCCGTATTGCTTATCTATGAATGTAGCAGAATTTCAATGTACTATGAAAATCCGACTGGCAAGACTGTTAGGGATGTTTCTCAATATGGCCAACTCTACGTTCCGAGTTTTTTCCTACCCGTGAGAAGAGATGGTTGCTAATAGGAACCTGATGAAATGTGAATCACGTGCAGTATTCTCTTCACCATAAGAATAATATGAAAATAAACATTTTGGCATGTATTCTTTTGTGTTTGCTGCTCTCATTTAAATCCTGTCTGCCTAATAAACTACTAAACTAGAGTGAAACAACAGCAAACGCGGAAGAATATACGTATCGTGTCATGTTTATATTCGTATTATTCTTATGCCTAATAGTGATATAGTCAGAAATGAAGCACGACAACTGACTAGATTTTAAATGTAAGATGACTAATTTCTGTGCAGAATTTGATGTACTAAAGAAGCGGCCGCAAAGATTTTCAAACGGAGAAAAATTTGCGCCTAACTCTCGTTCAGAACATGTTCTATCATACGCAGTCTATTATTTGGTTCTTGTTGATCATTATCAAAGAAAGCAGCAGTGTAAGTAACAACAAACTGCAGTCTCTTGCCATTGTTTCACTAATGAGACGATTCCTCTTTTTTTTTTTTTTTTTTTTTTTTTTTTTTCTTTAAGCGGCGGTAGCGCGCACAAAAGCAAGTCATGCCGCGTGCCGCGAGCGGCAACAGGCCGTACACATGCACTATCAGAATGTGACAAACAATGCATGACACAGTACAGTAATGCATTTTCAGCGTAGAGTGACGTAAACACCTATAACAAAGAAAACGCACTTATCAGATCAAAGCAAAATAAGCAATCGATTCAAACCAGATGAAGCACGTGAAAAAGGAAGGGTACCCGTATAAATACGGACGGAGCACCTGATGCATAGCAATGGCTACCTGGTAAAGCTTAACTGCTAAGCTTACGACTTGAACCAAACTACTGTAGCTGTATCGTCTTTCATTCGACCTAAATTGTGTCTCATATTACAATGGACCAACTTTGTTTCGATTTGGAGGTGCGGCCTAAAACTTTCTCTCCCCTTGAATTTCGAGTCTCAAATTTCAGGTGCGGCTTAGATTCGGGAAATATTTTTTTCCTTTATTTCGAGTCTCATTTTTCAGGTGCGGCTTAGATTCGAGTGCGGCTTAGATTCGAGTAAATACGGTAAATCTGTATCTCTGCCCACATGAATCTTACCAACCACCAACAATACCTCCACTTCTAAAGCTGCCACCCTTTCCATACCAAGAGGTTGCTTCCATACAGAGTAGCCGCCCATGGTAGTTGTATGTGTGTTGATGAGCAGTCTGTTTCCAAGTATGCCATAGTTTTCACTCAGGTCTTCATAGTCCATAGTTACCATCCCAGACTTGTCTCCCTTGCTTTACCTCATCAATCACCTAACAGCCCCCATATACCCATTGTACAGCCACGAAGCAGAACTACATTATAATTTAGTACTACTAGAACTGTATCAGCTAAACCAAATTTTCCACTAGAGTTTTGACTACATCTCATTGTACCTTGAAATGAGAAATGTTCTCCTGACTACCTCCCCACCCCTGTCACAGTGCTATTCTACTGCCCACACAACCTAAATAATATCCTTGAAACTTCCTGGCAGATTAAAACTGTGTGCTGAACTGAGACTCGAACTTGGGATCTTTGCCTTTCACTGGCAAGTGCTCTATCAACTGAGCTACCCAAGCATGACTCACGACCCATCCTCACAGCTTTACTTCTGCCAGTATCTTGTCTCCTACCTTCCAAACTTCACAGAAGCTCTCCTGCAAACCTTGCTGCCCCTCTTCTACCCCCTGTACTGCCTCCTGATGCTGTATCTAACAGTCCTGTCCTGTCCTCACTATGTTCCTTCAAGCTCCCACAGGCAGTACTAACATCTTTCCCCACCCCTATCCTACTATTCCTCCTTATCCTATCTCCGCACTTCCTCACTACCCACCACTGATAGATTTCTGTTCACAGCAGACATAATCACCGTCTGGCCTCCACACACAGAGGCAGTGGCCATGTGTGTGTGAGTTGTTCTTATGTAAATGTGTGTGTTTCTCCTACTCCAAGGGAGATCCAATGCTTTCTTATTTCAGAGTCTTTTTGTTGTGTCTGTCTGCAACTCAGCCTTCTTGCTATATGGTGAGTAGCAACTACTGTCTTCATAATATTGTCATTATTCCATCCTGGTCTTTCCCTATTGTTGTTATTCCATCGTAGAATTTTCATTACTTGAACTGTGACAAAATTTTATTTGAAATGAGATACTTGATATTGGTCACAGTCTACTGATTTTGATTCAATTGTTGTGCTTTATGGAGTATTTTGTTTCTGTTCTTGAAGTTATTTCAGTTTTATTAATCATTATATATTTACAGTTTGTAATATTGTATGCAAAGAGACATGTAGCAGTATGTCATACAAGCAATATTTATGAAACTGGTTTTGCACTGATGAATCTCAAAAACAGTGTTACCCCCCCACAAGTTAATTTTGTTTTTCCTATCATGTGTGAGATATCACATGTACAGTACCATTCCTCTGTTAAATTGTAAGGTTGTGTAATTTTCAGCTGTCTGATGCAAACACCTTATTGCTGTGTGACAAATGCTTTTAATTTCTATGTTAATCAAAGGTTGGATCTACGCGGTAATGAGTGGAATTGTAACTGCAGTATTATTCCTTTAAGTGGCTGGACTTTGGTCCATGAAGAGGCAGTGGCAGGAAGGCCAGTTTGTCAGCAACCACCTGAAGTTGTGGGAACACCTTTACAAGAGTGGTTTTGTACCTACGGTAATGTATGTATCACTTCCGATTTGCAGAAAGACTTGAGTGAGTTTGTTGAACTAACAGAAGCAATAGCAGATAACCACACATTTTTGGAATCAAGAAATATTTCACATATTATTAGCAACTGTTTCTTCTTTGGCATGTCTTCTGAACTAGGGTCTAGCATTGACCTAGTTGTTAGGCGTTTTATACATTTGTTGGGTAATATACACCAAAGAAAGCATGGCACTGCCAGTAACAATAGGGGACCTGCTCCTCAAATAGATACTGCTGCACTTGCAAGACAAGAACCAACATTAAGATTCTCTTATATCTTTCAGAATATTCCTGAAAACTTAAAAGAGGCTGTAAATGCTGGCTTAGAGGCTGAAATTATTTCAATGTTGCATTCAAGTAATTCTCAAGAGACTGCCCCCAGTAATGCCACTTCCAGTGTCAGGACAGTTACAGGCCTTCGGGAAGAATTTCGTAGAATTTTCTCTGTATATCAGAACTGTTCTTTTCCTTTTGTGAGCAGAACTGAAATGGAAACAGCTTTTCCTCAATCTTCATCAGCTATTGGATTTGTACATGTGAGTCTCTACAGTTACTTAGCTGTATTAGTAATGTGGGCACAATAAATGGAGTCACACATCATTGCTTTGCATCCCCCAGTCTGTGAAAATAATAATAATAATAATAATGATAATAATAATAATAATAATAGAAAACTAAAAGGCTTATTTTTCAAATAATATCTTTGTTGTGATATTACCTTTAGAAGTGGTTTTGCTTTATCTGCATGATGAAGCATTGATCTTAGAGGTTTAAAAAGTCTTTCACAAAATTTTAAAATACCTATTATAGGGGTAATGAATCTTTTTTACATTATTTTATTTTCTCCACTTCAGACATTTCTGTTGTTTAGAAATTGATAATAATCAGATGTAGGGAACTGGCTCTAAACAAGGGCTGTGTGAGATAATGTTGCCTTTCTGCCAGTGGAAGAAGTTTGTTTGGGTCTTAACAGTTTATTATGTTTTTCATTTCATTCTTTTGCTCTTCGTTAATTTAACTTCCAAGTCTAATGACTTGTTTCTTTTCATATTGTTGCATTCAAGTGATCAGCCACTCATACTTTTAGTTCTACAAACAAAATCATCTTGCCATAAATAAAACTTGTAATTTCCAATTTAACCTCCTCATCTTTCTTCTGGTGTGAAATGTTGTTTCTGTGAAAATGGAACCTCATCTGCTCACACAATTTATCACAAATAATAAGACTTTCATAGATTTTATGTAAGATGGCATCATAGTTGTAATTTGTCCACTGATATTTATACTTTTGTGTGTACATTCTGTGCACTAACTTCTTGAAAAAGTGTTTTTCAGTATTTTTCATGTCCATCACTCCAGGAGGACATACGTTTATCAGTGCAACTGTTCTACTCTCTTGAGAAATTTTTGAGGTTCCTTGTGTTTGTCTTCATCCTAAATTTTTGTTTGTTCATGAGGAACATTTTAGTTTCATTGATGTTTACTTTTATTTTCAATTTCCTATTAACTTCTATGAAAGTCTTAGATGCTTCTTGTTTCTTATTATTAAGTAACATCTTCAGCATGTCAAATAAATGAAATCATTACCAATAATTTTATAGCTTCTGTGAACAAATTATTATATCAAAAGGCAACCATTCATCTGCAAGTAATTAGTGTGTGGCACATCAGTATGTGATACATGTAATGTGTAACAGATCAAGAAAATCACAATATCATTTGAGCTACAATATTATTGTTTTATGGCATAAGTATGCTTTTTCTCTGTGTCAGATCCAAAACACACTCGCACACCAAACCACAAGAATGCAGACTTCTGTTTCCCTTGTAAAACTCCGTTTCCTCAGTTCAGTAACCATGATCATAATTAAATGAAGATAACCAAGTTTCAACATACTTGTTAGCATCACTTAACATAGAAGATTATATTATTTTAAGTAGGAAAACAGAGTTGGAGACAGGGCAACCGTAAGTTTATTGCGGCAGTAAGCAGCAGTCAATAAATATACTCATCTTGATTTCTCATAGAAATTGTTCACTCAGCTTGTTGTCCTGTGAAATTCAGATTATGATTCTTTCAGAGCTCCTGGTCTTGACACATTTATGAAAAGAACATAAATCTGTTAATGTTGGACGATCATATTATATTCTTGAATTCAACTTGGGTAATAATATGATTCTCCTCACTTACGTAATAAATGACACTGGTTAAAATGATGACTTTCCAATCAGACTCTGCTTTTAAGGTTCACTGATTTTATATTTTCTGCTCTCTCTCATTTAAAACGCCAATGGCCTAGCCACAGTGGCCGCAGTGGTTCCCATCAGATCACCGAAGTTAAGCACTGTCGGGCTGGACTAGCACTTGGATGGGTGACCATTTGGTCTGCCGAGCACTGTTGGCAATGAGGTGCACTCTGCCCTTGGTGAGGCAAACTGAGGAGCTACTTGATTGAGAAGTAGTGGCTTCGGTCTCATAAACTGACATACAGCCAGGAGAACGGCGTGCTGACCACATGCTCCTCCATATCCGCATCCAGCGACGCCTCTGGGCTGAGGGTGACATGGCAGCCAGTTAGTACCGTTGGGCCTTCCGAGGCCTGTTCGGACGGAGAGGTGTTCTGATGTAATACAAACATTAACATTCTCGATACAGTTTGATGTTATGGCATACATTTCATAATACAGAAATTCACAGACTTGGCTTCCCATGTCTGTCCTCCTCAAACCAAATGCAGAGACTCTTTCAAAAAAGTTATAATGTGGAAAACAAAGATAGTCCACCTCATTGGTCCAAAGAGCTTGTAAGATAACATAACAGCAGTTCTGAGATGACGTTTATAAGGAAAACAGTAACCAGCACAAAAACATATTTTATGGAGAAAATAACAATTAACTATTCCTAAGCATAATGAAATTTCAAATTATTGTTGCCAGACAACATTATGATACTGAAAACTCCTATAATGAAAACAAGATATGCAATTTTCAAAAAAACATCAACAAAATATGAATGGAATCAAACAGCTCACTAAGCAGAGATATATTGCCAACTATTCTTGATCAGGTAATGGTGTAGATTCATTTCACCCTCCAAATAGGTTTGTTATATGATTTTCTGATCTATTAGGTGTACCATGTGTCTATGTGACACCCATAATTTATTTTCATATGAGTGATTGTCTTTCCTAATTTTTACTATTGTATCCATCCTAGAATTCTTGCTATAAAGATTTCACAATACATAAAATTACATTGAACAATATTACCACACAATTTTATTATTTTTATCTCTATTATTCTATCAGCAGTTTTTATATCTTACATTCTGGCTTTTGAAGTGCTCTACAGAAAATTACGTAAAATAAGGAGAAGGCAACAGCTTACCCATACCAGACTGGAGCTAGACACACACACACACACACACACACACACACACACACACACACCATAGAAAACAGTTAACACTAGGTTCTGAGCTATAGCTCTTTTTCTAGTAAGGGTACACACATCTACACAAACAAGCATGCTAGAAAAAGAGCAAGAGTCATAAGGCTAGTGTTAACTGTTTCCTATTACATGTTTCTGTGCCCCACACACCAGTCCACTATACTTCCCATTATTTTATATAATTTTCCATCCAGGAATTTCCTTTGTTGTCATAGATGGAAAATTATTTGCATATCAAGTTATACATTGATGCTGACTGAATCGAGCACCTCTTAACATCTTTACTGCATCAAATAATAGTCTGCGTTCTAATATGAAGTTATTGCCACAAAATTTCTCTTTCATTGAAACCATTGTGATCATCATGCAATTAAAGTCATTAAGGATTATTTGGAGGTTTGGAATATGAGGGGCAATCACCCATGGTTAACAGAATTATTTAAGATGCAGTAAAACTCACTTTTTAAACTTTCCAACAGACTGACCCAGAAAAGTGTAAAATATGGGAAAATGTAAAATACAAGAAAGCATGGAAACACAACAAGAGAAAAATGAATAAATTACTCTTACTGTCATTCTCTTTATATTTTCAAACTATGAAATTAAAAAATTTAAAGTTTGCTCATTTAAAAAATCAGCAACTTGGAAGCAAAAGTCTTTCATGAAACCACTGTAAAAAGATATATGTGTTCTAATGTGAGACGTAGTACTGATAATCATTATAAAATTATGATAAACAAAACTTATAACACAATATTGGTTAGAACAATAAAGTTAGCAGTCTTTGTAAATAGAGAACAATAGGCACGAAATCTACAGCTTGTTGCCAACAAGGAGGTCACTCAGTTTAGGGATGTCTTGGGTGAGAAAGAGGATAGAAATTGTTGTCATGTTGCAGAGCATCTTGAGGAGGAATGTTTATGTCTGACATCAATTTGTAGCACCCTAAGACTGTGCACCTGGTATGGAGTAGAGTACTTCATGCATAAGCAAAACCCCTTCATGAAAACCCATTATAGAGACAGCTATCTTCAGAAGTGGTGTTTATTTGTATAAATGACTGGTAAATTAACTTAAAGCTGTTGTAACACAATGCAATGAGCAGAAGGAAGGTTGCTACTAGAGCAACTGTTGACATCATGATTGTCGTTAATGCAGTGACTCAGCATACTTTCCCACCCTTCCAAACACTGCAAATGAATAATACAGGCAGCCATGACCCAGCATGCTGACAGTGAAAATCTGGCTTAGCACATGAATGCTACATTACATGGTCAGTAACTCTGCATATAGCCTGTGTTTTCTGCTTTGTTTCAAGAATGGGAATACTGTGAACTTTTTGCAGAAATATGTATGAAAATCAATGTTAAAGGTGATGCTAATGTCAAAAAACTTAAAATGGTGGAAATGTTGTAGCACAGAATCATTAATGATGGAAAAGCATTGAGAGAATAGGACTTCTGCTGGGACTGACAAAAATGAATGTAAGAAGTAGTAAAACATAAATCCAGGAACATAAAACTGGGGTTTTACTGCATTTTTGACAGTCAGTTATGCACTTTAGCTTTTTGTGCTGTTAAGAGTACCAACATCTTTTTCATAGCATGTGAATACTACATACTGGAGAGTATTTTCATGGTGTAACTGTACTTGTATATGAGATCTGTGTGGATAATATGTCGCAATGGTTTAGTCAACTCATGCAGATATCAACAAACAACTCAACTATTATGACTGTCTTTTGCTTACATCAGTTTGAATTTTGTTTTCCTTGAACTTATGTTATCCTTTTATCAAGTCAATATACAGTATTATGACTGTGACCAAACTCATTCTAGCCCAACAGTAATTTCCAGTCCTGCTTGTCCATTGCATTGCTTGTAATGTTAGCCAAATAGTGTATGGATCTAATTATTCAATAATCTTAGTAGATTATTTCCTTAACTCTGTTTTCCTACATGACTGTTTGATCTATTTCTAACTTTCTGATCATTACCTTGCTGTTGTTCATTTTCTTAGTCCACACATCTCAAAGAACTGCTGTTTTACAATTTCTTCTTCACAGTGAGAGGAACCTTTTTAAACCATCCAAATTGGCTTAAGCACTAATATTAACATTCTGCAGTATCAGCCAATGATATTCCAGTCTATATTTCTACTAGTTAGTATATTATTCTGAGCTTTGAAATTTTGTAAATAGTTTGGACACTTTCTATAGAGGGTTTGTAGTTCTATTTTTGTTCCTTTGATCAAATTATCATTTTGGAAGCATATAAGCATCTTAAATGTTAGTTGCAAGATAAATATATTATTCTTCCTTTTTATTTTTCTGGTTGGTTCCAACATGTCTACCAAAGATTGTTATTATAGATAGACGACCTCCACTTACATCATTTTCTATTACAAACTTGTCTTACACCTGAAAATTTATTGAGGCCTCATAGTTTGAATTCATATCATATTCCAGTATGCCTTAAATTCTTATTGTTGTCCACTATACAGGCATTATCATTACATATCACTATATCCGGTTTACCTGTTATCTTACACTCATATTTTATACTTCCACTTTACCGTTCTTTGTGACCATGATTGTTAATATAATTTTACTTGTTGGTACAACTGTTGGGCTAGTCCTGCATAAACTGAATGTTATATGCCTAAACTATATATGTGCTTTTCTTACCATTGGAATGATGTTTTCCCCTTCTTTATTGTTTCTGCTGTAAGTAAATTTAAAATTTTTGATTTGGAGTCAGTATTGTAAGACTGTCTTGCCACTCATTGATAATTACAAGATGTTTGTTTTGTATTTATAGACATAATTCTTTGCTTCAAGTACAAAAATATCATGAAACTTCAGATAATTTCTCAGTGTTTTGATTGTAAAATGTATTAGGATGGTCACTTTAGTTCTAAAATTAGTCTGGTCTAATGTATTTTCAGCTTTTTTATATGTTATAATTTTGCTAATGCTGTGTACCTGATAGTCAATTTTAAACTCTATTTAAGTCATAGAAAGTGCTATGATCTTTGTTATTTGTTTTAATGTGAGTTTTATTTTTAATATTTAAAATGGCATATGTACACCATTCATAAGGCAGAAAAACAAATTACAAAAATTAAAAAATTACTGAATAAAATCTGTCTTAAATAATGATAAAAAATGATCTAGTGTGTTCAGATTCTTACTCTATGAAAATATTTCGGAGATTTTATAATTTTTGTTATAATCAATATATTTAATTTTATCTCTATCTTTATATTATTCTTTTATATGTTTGTACTTGTATAGCTTTAAGATACATGCAAAGATTTGTTGTAAGATGAGAGAGTGTAGTTCTTTAAGATTGGTTATGTGTTGGTAACCTGGATGCTGTGTCTAAATGAGAAGTGATTTGTTCTTTTGCTATTATAAATGCAATTTCTGTGGTAGACACAAATATATAATTTATAAAACCATTAATGGGAACGATAATATTTAATTACCAATAAATGGTGGAACAAGTATGGAATGTGCATTTTTTAATTGCAATATAGTCATAAATAGAATGAAGCATGAAAGAAAAATTTAAAAATATGTGCATATAATATAAGAGGTTCAAATTTCATACACATTTCATATGAATATTGATCATGAAATCCCAAAGAATACTGGCTTCTTGCAGACAGTAAGAGATTGCACTCAAAATTTGTTAGTACTGCTTCATGTTTAGCAGTGACTTTCATTCTCTATGGTCTTTGTTCAGGTCAAAAGTTTTGTTTAGATCAACTCGTTTGTGCCTAATTTGCTTGTTATTTGGTACATTTATTTATTTACACATCAAGTTCTGTAGGACCAAACTGAGGAGCAATTATCCAAGGTCATGGAACATATCAGTACATGAAATTACAACATAAACATTTTATTTTATCTGTTATTACTTTTATGAACCCAAAAAAAGTCAAGCCATAAATTTAAGTAAACACAATCAACAGTACAACAAGAATCAGCATAATTTTTCAAGGAACTCCTCGACAGAATAGAAGGAGTGACCCATGAGGAAAGTCTTCAGTATTAATTTGAAAGCGCGTGGGTTACTGCTAAGATTTTTGAATTCTAGTGGTAGCTTATTGAAAATGGATGCAGCAGTATACTGCACACCTTTCTGCACAAGAGTTAAGGAAGTCCAATCCAAATGCAGGCTTGATTTTTGCTGAGTACTAACTGAGTTAAAGCTGCTTATTCTTGGGAATAAGTTAATATTGTTAACAAGAAATAAGAATGAGGAATACATGTATTGAGAGGCCAATGTCAAAAAACCCAGACTTGTGAACAGGGGATCGGCAAGAGGTTCATGAACTTACACCAATTATTGCCTGAGCCACCCATTACTGAGCCAAAAGTATCCTTTTAGAATGGGAAGAGTTACCCCAAAATATAATACCATATGACATAAGTGAATGAAAATAAGCAAAGTAGACTAATTTTTGTGTCAAACGATTGCTCACTTTGGATACTGTTCTAATAGTAAAAATGGCAGCATTAAGTCTTTGAACAAGATCCTGAACATGGGCTTTCCATGATAGTTCACCATCTATCTGAACACATAAATTTGATCTGTTCAGTTTCGCTAATCATATGCCAATTCTGTGAAGTTAAGACATCAGGTTTTGTTGAATTGTGTGTCAGAAATTGTAGAAAACGGTGTCTTGCTGTGATTTAGCATTAGTTTATTTTCTACAAGCCATGAACTTATGAAATGAAATATTTGAACCCAAGCCAATGTTGCACACAACATCCTTTACTACCAAGTTAGTGTCATCAGCAAAGAGAAATATTTCAGAGTTACCCATAATACCAGAGGGCATATCATTTATATAAACAAGGAACCGGAGTGGACGCAACACTGATCTGGGCGCATTCCTCACTTGACCGTACCCCACTGAGACCCCACATCACAGCCATTCTCAACACCGTGAATAATTACCTTTTGCTGTCTGTTGCTAAAGTAAGAGGTGAACCATTTGTGAGCTACTCCCCATATTCCGTAATGGACCAACTTCTGGAGCAATGATTTGTGATCAACACAATCAAACGCCTTAGTTAAATAAAAAAAAGATATGGCTAGCATTTGAAACCTTGTGTTTAACCCATCCAGAACCTCACAGAGAAAATGGAATATAGCATTTTCAGTTGTTAAATGACTTCTAAAGCCAAACTGTACTTTTGATAGCAAATTGTGTGATATAAAATGATCAATTATCCTTACATACAAAGCATTTTCAATAACTTTAGCAAACACTGATGGCATAGAAATAGGTCTAAAATTGTCTACATTATCCCTTTCTCCCATTTCATAAAGCAGTTTTACTACTGAGTACTTTAATCGTTCTGGAAACTGACCATTCCTAAAGCAAATATGGCTAAATACAGGGCTAACATGTGCAGTACAGTACTTTAATATTCTCCTAGGCACTCCATTATATCCATGAGAGTCCTTAGTCTTCAGTGATTTAATTATTGACTCCATCTCTCCCTTGTCTGTGTGAAAGAGGAGTATTTCAGAGTCCCTGTAGAAACTAAGTTTTTATTTAATTCACCCGCAATGCTCAGAAAATGAGTGTTAAATGCTGTACATCTATCTCACCTATCAGTAACAAAAAATAAATAAACAAATAAAATCATCATATGGCATTGTTGGTTGGGAGGTCCCATTCGGGGGAGTTGGGCCACCATATTGCAAGTCCTTTTTAGGTGACGCCACATTGGCAACTTGTGAGTCAATGATGATGAAAATGATGATGTACACACAACACCCAGTCCCCTGCCGGGAATTGAACCCAGGCCCCCTGCGTGGTAGGCGGTAACTCTACCGCTACGCTACAGAGGCAGACGATCAGTAACAGAAATATTTTTACTATGAACTGACTTTATATCATCAACCTTGTACTGCAGACCACACACTTCCTCCTCAACTGACCATATGTTTTAATTTTATCCAGTGAATTAGCTATTCTATTTGCATGCCACATACCCTTTTCCTTCCTAATAAAAATTTTAAGCACCTTACAGTACTGTTTGTAATGGGCTACTGTAGCTTGATTGTGACTACTTCTAACATTTTGATATAATTCCCACTTTGTTCTACATGATATCTTTATTCCACTAGTCAGCCACCCAGGCTGCCTTTTACTGCTAGTACCCCATTTAAAATGTTCTAATGGAAAGCAACTCTCAAAGAGCATGAGAAATGTATTAAGGAAAACATTATATTTGTCATCTATGTTGTCGGCACTATAAACATCCTGCCACTCTTGTTCCTTGATGATGTTTAAAAAACTCTGTGTTACTGTTGGATTAACTTACTTACATAGTTTGTAATTATATGTGACACTTGTATGAGTACAAAAGCCTTTTAGTGTTAAAATTTGTGCATCATGGTCTGAGAGGCCATTCACCCTTCTTCTAACAGAATGCCCATCTAGTAATGAAGAATGAACAAAAATACTGCTCCCCTGCACCCTAGTTGGGAGAAGCACAGTCTCCATCAGATCATATGAATTTAGGAGATCTACCAACATCCTCTTTCTTGAGCCATCATATACAAAATTTATATTGAAGTCACTGCATATAACTAATTTCTGATACTTCCTATAAAGTGAATCAAGACATGCCCTCTAGCTTGAGCAGAAATGCTCTGAAGTCAGAGTTAGGGGACCTATGAAGAACAACAATTAGAAGTTTAGTTTCACTAAATTCAACTGCCCCTGCACAACATTCAAATACCTGTTCAGTGCAGCACTGTGATACATCTATGGACTCAAATGGAATACTGTTTTTTACATACATGGCCACTCCCCCACCCCTCAGGGTACACCTTGAAAAACAGCCAGCTAATCTGTACCCCGGTAAAGGAAGCCTCTGAATTGTCAAATTATTTAAATGGTGCTCTGATATACCGATAATTTCAGGATCAACGTCTATAAGCAATTCACTAACTTTATCTCTAATACCTCTTATATTTTGATGAAATATGCTAATTCCTTCTCTACACAGAAGCATTATGTCCTCTTAAGGTGAGACCTTAGTTAGAGGCACTTCCTTTAAGTAGGTATACCTATCAGCTGACTTCAATCTAAAATAGATGCAGCTCTAACACCAACTACTACAGGAATTTTTTCATGAGTAATCCCACCACCACACACCACTGTCACCTATAAGCTTTGCTAGCCTCTCCTTCCCATACCTATTTAGGTGCAGGCCATGCCTACTGAAACCCGATCCAATGATAGACTTAACTGGCACCACTGAGATGTTACCCATGCCCTCTGCCATCAGTGCCCTCTCCAGCTCCATGTTAACGCGCCTAACAGCTGCATTAAGATGACGCCAATCATAACACTGAAACAGTTGCATTAAATGCACATTAGTGCCACCAGTTTGAGTAGCTATCTTTACCAAGTCAGCACCTACATCATATTCCCCAGCCCTATGAAGACTGTTCCCTCCTTCACCCATGATCACTACCTGATCCTCCTTTGTAAAATTCCTACACAACTCTCAATGCTGTCAGTCACCTGAGCCTACCCTGCACTAGGCTTCACAATGCTGGTGAGCGGGTACTCACTCCCCAACACTTCCTGCAACTGCTGGCTCACACCTCTACTACAGCAGACCCTTCTTCTATCTGTAAGACTTTGCAACTGACCTAGGCCACCTAACTGCTGAGGACTGCTGGATGTTTCCTACACCTAAAGCTACAAGAAGCACCTCTCCACTCAACTCTGACAGTTGGTCAAATCTATTGCATATACACAAAGTACAACTGTCTGAATACCTCCTCTTCCTAGCTGCCTTCTTGCCAACTGCCAGTTCCCATTCCCCAGCACCATTCACCCTCCTCAACCTATGTAATTCCTCCTTTGCGGGTTGTAACTGCACCTGAAGGGCACAGATCTTATGCTCCTGCTCCTCTGTCAACTTATTTCTACTACAGATTCTGTATTCCCAGGAGAGGATCTTGTTAGAATGCCCCCTGGCTTCCCCACTGCATTCCCACCAATGAAAATACTTTGAACAAATCCCATACTATAACCCACTTCTTAGAAACCTATGACAGAGCCCATACTTTTCACCCATGGTGAAATTTTACAGTTACTGGAAAAAAACTATACGGCTATGTTATCTAAGTTTAGTAACACAGGTATAACTATTTATAGAACTAGCAATAGTGATCTCGAAACTCTCTCTGTACTAAGAAAGCAACTACTTATATTAATGCTACTAAACCACAACTAATACCAACAAAACTACACAAAATTATTAGCTGAAACCAAAAATTCAAGCAGCCACTGGAACACTCAATGAAGTTGAAACACTGAATGAAAATTTTACTAAAATATTTCACTAGAAACAATAAGAAACATCAGCTGCAAAACTAAAGTACAAAATTTACTAAATGACTTCAAGGCACAGAAAACTCTAAAAAACACAGCAAGTGAATGTTTCCAAAAGTTTATTAAATCATTATTTCGCCACAAACAGCATGAAAACTTCTTAAAACTATTAATTTTAATAACTGTATAACTGTGCACAAATGAATTTGTCAGTACTTAACTTTACAACTGCTCAACTGCAACTGCATGCTGTAAAATGTAAACATGCTACTGAGGCATGAGGCTTGGACGAACGATGTAAGCACAATCCTGAATAACAGACCACTCGAGTCAACAACACAGGAAGAATGACTGAGATGAATGAAAATCCACTAATAAGTTACTTTTACAGTGAATATTAACACAAATGAATTTTAAAATAAGTAATTCAGAACTAAAACTTCACAAAATAGTGACGAGCAATTTAAACTTCAGTCTATACACGTGGCGTCACACGAAAGAACCTAGAACCAGTTTTGTACTTGTGTGTCTGTGCTATAAAATTCATTATTATAGCAGTTATTTTGTCTATGTACAATTTTTCAAAAAGCTGGATATCAAAAACAACTTGAGAAATGCAGATAGGGTTACTAGTACATAGCTCTGATTTCTGTCTTTGGCAGTATTCTGATCTGCTAAACTTTCATTACCTTTCTATTACATTCCTTATTACAAGTAACTTGTCACTGTTATGATGGCAGCAATGTTTTGGGGGTAAACTCAGAGTTCAGGTTATCTCTATTAAAAGTGTTATGTCATGCTGTAGGTGTGTGCACACCGCTAGTGAAAGAAGGTGTTCGGATAGCCAAAGAACAATGGAAATGTACTAATCTTCTGAGTTAATACAGTAACAGTTTCTTAGAAGGTACAAACTATACCACTGATACGAGTTGCAGTAACTGAGTTAAGTATACTGGTGTGTCCTAAGAGGGTATGGCTAAAGTGGTCAGAATCTGATACCTATACGATGACTTGACAGTCAGGATGTGGTATGTGATGCAGTAGGATCTGACTGGTGAACCACAGACATGGCCAGCATACATCCTAAACACGCATGGTTTGTGGTTTCCATACTGAGGAAGGCTGCGAGATTTATCAATCGGAACTAACCTAGACCTCAGGCTACCCTACAGATTAATTTGTCACCACTACCAAAATTTCAGGGGGAAGGGGAGGGGGACAACAAATGTTTACATACTGGACTTCCAGAATCAACCCCTAAATAACATCAAAAGCTAACTCCAAGATAAAATCTATAGGTAACTTATTATTCCCCCCGACATCACATTTCTTGACAGTGTGCAACAACTAATCATACTAAAAGGCACATTTCAGAAAGATCTTTATTGTGGTGCTTGTTAGCTTCACTGCATGCTTAATGTTTTTGGTGTTTTCATTTCTAAGCTTCTCATGTTTAATGTTTTGTATGCTCAAACTGCGGTGATGACGAGTTTGTGTGATGAAACAGTCATGTTTCTGTCATGTCACAGGTCTTGTGCTGTGATTGGTTGACATGAATGACCCAAATGTTAATTTGCATACCAAATTTGACATATTTATATTTGTGTATTGTGAAAATGTGCATTGTAGGTGATTCAGTTCACTAAAGATCTCTCTAAAATATGTTACTTTTAGTATGGTTTCTTGTGCTCAAGCCTCATAAAATGACACTTTAACACAAAAAACAATAGTAAGAAAGACGCATTTTGTAAAATGTGACATCAGTGGCTAAATATGTCATCACTCTTTTTTTCAGTCAGTTTCTTAAGCTAAATTGATAGTTACAACAAAAGAATTGTTTCTTGTTGTCTATGAATGCGCCTTTGCTTACATTAGTGGATTTATTTATAGATTAAATCAGCTTGTCTCCCCTTCTGCACTGCAAAATGGGAGATGACCCTTTCACTGAAATTCGGCTGATTCAGTAGTTATGAATGTTGTAATTGTGCAAAGTCTGTCCTTATTCATAGTATAATGCACAAATGTTGACACTCACTTTAACATAGAGCAGCAGCATTCTTCCACCCCTCTTGTCACTGGGGAGGTTACTATTATCTGCAGAAGTTTAACGCTTTCAGGAAAATTACTTTCAGAAAGAAAATTCAACATGGTCAAAGCACCTGACACTCACATAAAATCCTTTTGGCTGTATGACACATTCAGTTCATGACATAAGTCTGAGGACTGTAATTTAAACAAATTAATAGCACATCTCAGTTCATTTTTGTGGAAAACAATTTTGTGTTTTGAAAACAATGATGGTTCAAATAGCTGTACAATTGACAAGTGATCATTAAGAATGAATCAATTACTGATCTAAGTCATGATGCATTTGCATACATCCTGTGCACACACCATTCTTGATTCAGTAAAAAAAGAAGTTCAAATGTGTGTGAAATCTTATGGGTCTTAACTGCTAAGGTCATCAGTCCCTAAGATTACACACTACTTAACCTAAATTATCCTAAGGACAAACACACACACCCATGCCTCTACTGGGACCAGCCGCACAGTCCAGGACTGCAGCGCCTTAGACCACTCAGCTAATCCCGCCTGGACTGATTCAGTGAAATATCTGCAATTTGCAGTTGGTTCTTCCTGTTTCCACTGATGGCCATGTCAAGTGAGGCACTGACAAGCAGGACAGAAGCTACAAAGTGAGATACATATTCAATGACTTTCACTGTGTCAGTGTTCCTATGCTGTTCTTGACTGTACAGAATGAAACAATGAGGCATTACTTTATCAAAACGAGAAAGAGAGAGATAAAAATACCAGAAGAGGATATCGTCAGCTTGCAGGAAACCCTTCAGTCCCTTATCTGTATTTATTGTCCTGTAATCATTAGTATCATCATCAGTCATTTACTCCATACACTCAATAATTTTCTTTTGGTACTCATATAGTGTTCATGCTCTGTGGTTTGAAAATGAATCTGATGGCCTGAGGAGAGGTGGGAATATGTTTCTTCACCATTCTGCCAAGAGAGTGGGGAAAATAGGGTAGAAATTTCTTCAGAGTTTCTGAAAAAGATCTGCACTTACTTATTGCCTTTCACACAACATTCAATTAATAAATTTGACTGGTGCATGTAACATGATTTGAACTCCACTTTTGTGGCCATTTGTGGAGGACCACTGTAACACTGAGCTAACAGTTTCTCAGGTGTTCATTTATGTTCATTTTCTCTAGCTCACTGAGAACAGCTGCAGTCTGACTTTTTGGTTGTACAAAGGCAATAAATCTTTCATTTATTTTCCCCAGTAGCTCATACTCAATTATTACAACAGCTGTGACAAATTTGCACAGTCAGTGGTTTCATCAACTTTGATTGTTAGGGTATTTGTGTTTGATAGTTCACTCCTGATGAGATTGAAGTGTACCTCACAAATTAGTTCCAGCAATTTGTTTTGAATTGCTTTGCACAGACTAAAAAAAAAAAAAGATCTGGTTTTTAAATTTTTTAATGTGCTTCTTCTAGATGCAGTCCAGTTCTGACATCAAATCAATTAGATATCCTGGATTCGTGGAATTTTCTGTTTCATCAAAACCTCCTAAGGCAAGCTTGAATTTGCTGTAAAATTTAATGCAGTCTACCATTTTACTCAGATATACCAGTGTTTGACACATTTTCATTGTATATCTTTACATTAAGGTGCTAATTACTATCTACTTTACATATAATGTGCACTTTTCCTAGCACTAAAAATTCATTAAAACCATTTACATATTTTACACTGGAACTGTCTTTTTTCACCTTTGCACATACATTTTTAAGTCTGTGATACCATTCTGAGCACAGGTGCTATCACTATTACTTGTCACGAGATAGAATGGAAAGATGCATTTTTCATTTCACAAATACACAACTGTGCTGCATTGTACATTGCCCTGTTAAAAGTATGTGTATTTCATTACTTGGATTATTATATCTAAAAACAAAGATGATGTAACTTATCAAACGAAAGCATTGGTATGTTGATAGGAACACAAACACACACACACAAAATTCAAGCTTTCGCAACCCACGGTTGCTTCATCAGGAAAGAGGGAAGTAGAGGGAAAGATGAAAGGATGTGGGTTTTAAGGGAGAGGGTAAGGAGTCATTCCAATCCCGGGAGTGGAAAGACTTACCTTACGGGGAAAAAAGGACAGGTATATACTCGTACACACACACATATCCATCCGCACATATACAGACACAAGCAGACATATGTAAAGGCAAAGAGTTTGGGCAGAGATGTCAGTCGAGGCATAAGTACAGAGGCAAATATGTTGTTGAATGACAGGTGAGGAATGAGTGGCGGCAACTTGAAATTAGCGGAGGTTGAGGCCTGGTGGGTAATGGGAAGAGAGGATATATTGAAGGGCAAGTTCCCATCACCTGAGCTCCCATCTCCTATCAGGACTCCAGAGATGGGAACTTGCCCTTCAATATATCCTCTCTTCCCATTACTCACCAGGCCTCAACCTCCGCTAATTTCAAGTTGCCGCCGCTCATACCTCACCTGTCATTCAACAACATCTTTGCCTCTGTACTTCCGCCTCAACTGACATCTCTACCAAAACTCTTTGCCTTTACATATGTCTGCTTGTGTCTGTATATGTGCGGATGGATATGTGTGTGTGTACGAGTGTATACCTGTCCTTTTTTCCCCCTAAGGTAAATCTTTACGCTCCTGGGATTGGAATGACTCCTTACCCTCTCCCTCAAAACCCACATCCTTTCGTCTTTCCCTCTCCTTCCCTCTTTCCTGATGAAGCAACCATGGGTTGTGAAAGCTTGAATTTTGTGTGTGTGTTTGTGTTTGTTTGTGTCTCTGTCAACATACCAACGCTTTCGTTTGGTAAGTTACATCATCGTTGGTTTTAGGTATATTTTTCCCACGTGGAATGTTTTCCTCTATTATATTCATTACTTGAATTTGCACAGTTTGTGTTCTTGGTTGGTACCAACCGTGCACAGGCAGGGTGACGACTACAGCGAGCAACCAAGTGGTATAAATTGCCCTCAAGATGACTCCATCATTGGTTGAAACTGGTTGGTGGCAAAATAAATAATGCAATTGTGACTGTCATTTCGAATAATTGGTTAACTGTGGTGATCACAGCTAAGTGCTGTATCTTTTAATCAGTACTTTTAGCATATTCATTCACATACCTATGGAGCTTTTACATGTTTTTAAGAATCATTTCCTCATAATGTGCAAATCTAACTACTGTATGATTGGAACTCATGAAAGTTGCTTTTACTACTGTTATTTGCTCTTTGGTCAACTTAAGCAATTGCTTCTGTTTATTTTCAGTTAATTCAATCTTTTATTTGAAATAGGAGGCACCCTGTTCATTTAATGTCCCAAATAATATTTTACTGATTTCACTCGCAAAATTTAAGGCACTTTGTTTCCTATGTACCTCATGTCTGCTTAATTCTCCAACTAGCCCTTGCAATTTCTGGATCTTGTTAACAAGCCATTCTAAAGCTTGCTCTACATTTGTACCTTCTTAACATTTCTACATTTGTACCTTTTAATCACTTATTCCCAAGCCTGTTAATTTCTGTTTACAATACCAATAAATGTGTCACTGTTTCTGTCTCATCAGCTTTCCCCTGAAGTTCTGCATATATATATATATAATAGAAGGAAACATTCCACGAAGGAAAAATATACCTAAAAACAAAGATGATGTGACTTACCAAATGAAAGTGCTGGCAGGTCGACAGACACACAAACGAACACAAACATACACACAAAATTCAAGCTTTCGCAACAAACTGTTGCCTCATCAGGAAAGAGGGAAGGAGAGGGAAAGACGAAAGGATGTGGGTTTTAAGGAAGAGGGTAAGGAGTCATTCCAGTCCCGGGAGCGGAAAGAGCGGAAAGACTTACCTTAGGGGAAAAAAAGGACGGGTATACACTCACACTCGCACTCACACACACACACACACACACACACACACACACACACACACACATATATATATATATATATATATATATATATATATATATATGCTCTGCAAACCACCATGAGGTGCATGGCATAGCATATGTCCCATTGTACCAGTTATTACAGTTTCTTCCTGTTCCATTCACATATGGAGTATGGGAAGAATGATTGTTTGAATGCCTCTGTGCAAGCAGCAGTTATTCTTATCTTATGCTCATCATCCCTATGTCAGTGATACATAGGCAGTTGTAGTAAATTTCTGGAGCCATAATTGAAAACAGGTTCTTGAAACTTTGTTAGTAGACTTTCTTCGAATACTTTATGTCTATCTTCAAGAGTCTTCCAGTTCAGTTCCTTCAATATCTCTGTGACACATTCCCACATATTAAATAAACCTGTGACCATTCGTGCTGCCCTTCTTTGTTTATGTTCAATATCTCCTGTTAGTCCTATCTAGTACAGGACCCACACACTTGAGCAATATTCTAGAACTGGTTGCATGAGTGCTTTGTAAATAGTCTTTTTTGTAGAGTGATTGCACTTCCCCAGTATTCTACTGATAAACCAAAGTCTACCACCTGCTTTACCCTCAACTGAACCTATGTGATCATTCCATTTTACACTCCTGGAAATTGAAATAAGAACACCGTGAATTCATTGTCCCAGGAAGGGGAAACTTTATTGACACATTCCTGGGGTCAGATACATCACATGATCACACTGACAGAACCACAGGCACATAGACACAGGCAACAGAGCATGCACAATGTCGGCACTAGTACAGTGTATATCCACTTTTCGCAGCAATGCAGGCTGCTATTCTCCCATGGAGACGATCGTAGAGATGCTGGATGTAGTCCTGTGGAACGGCTTGCCATGCCATTTCCACCTGGCACCTCAGTTGGACCAGCGTTCGTGCTGGACGTGCAGACCGCGTGAGACAACGCTTCATCCAGTCCCAAACATGCTCAATGGGGGACAGATCTGGAGATCTTGCTGGCCAGGGTAGTTGACTTACACCTTCTAGAGCACGTTGGGTGGCACAGGATACATGCGGACGTGCATTGTCCTGTTGGAACAGCAAGTTCCCTTGCCGGTCTAGGAATGGTAGAACGATGGGTTCGATGACGGTTTGGATGTACTGTGCACTATTCAGTGTCCCCTCGACGATCACCAGTGGTGTACGGCCAGTGTAGGAGATCGCTCCCCACACCATGATGCCGGGTGTTGGCCCTGTGTGCCTCGGTCGTATGCAGTCTTGATTGTGGCGCTCACCTGCACGGCGCCAAACACGCATACGACCATCATTGGCACCAAGGCAGAAGCGACTCTCATCGCTGAAGACGACACGTCTCCATTCATCCCTCCATTCACGCCTGTCGCGACACCACTGGAGGCGGGCTGCACGATGTTGGGGCGTGAGCGGAAGACGGCCTAACGGTGTGCGGGACCGTAGCCCAGCTTCATGGAGACGGTTGCGAATGGTCCTCGCTGATACCCCAGGAGCAACAGTGTCCCTAATTTGCTGGGAAGTGGCGGTGCAGTCCCCTACGGCACTGCGTAGGATCCTATGGTCTTGGCGTGCATCCGTGCGTCGCTGCGGTCTGGTCCCAGGTTGATGGGCACGTGCACCTTCCGCCGACCACTGGCGACAACATCGATGTACTGTGGAGACCTCACGCCCCACGTGTTGAGCAATTCGGCGGTACGTCCACCCGGCCTCCCGCATGCCCACTACACGCCCTCGCTCAAAGTCCGTCAACTGCACGTACGGTTCACGTCCACGCTGTCGCGGCATGCTACCAGTGTTAAAGACTGCGATGGAGCTCCGTATGCCACGGCAAACTGGCTGACACTGACGGCGGCGGTGCACAAATGCTGCGCAGCTAGCGCCATTCGACGGCCAACACCGCGGTTCCTGGTGAGTCCGCTGTGCCGTGCGTGTGATCATTGCTTGTACAGCCCTCTTGCAGTGTCCGGAGCAAGTATGGTGGGTCTGACACACCGGTGTCAATGTGTTCTTTTTTCCATTTCCAGGAGTGTATATCCCTACAAAGTGTTACACCCAAGTATTTGTATGAATTGGCTGATTCCAACAGTGAATCATTTATATTATAGTTGTAGGATGCTATGTTTTTTCGTTTTGTGAAGTGCAAAATTTTACATTTCTGAACATTTAGAGCAATTGTTGGATGTGAGGCCTACCAGTTACGCGAAACACCATTTTTCTCAGTACTGAGAAACTGTCCTTAACTGCAAACACGGCCAATACAAGGAGCTGCAAATCAAAATGATGGATATTTATAGCAATTTCCCAATTTCTGCTCCATGTTGAAATCTTATCAAGCTCTGAGTGAATATTTATGCAGTTTCTTTCAGGTAGCACTTCATTATAGATAACTGCATCATCCTCAAAAAGCTTGGTTGTACTATTAATATTGTCTGCAAGATCATTAATATAGAATATGTACAGCAAGGATCCCAACACACTTCTCAGGGGCACACCTGTAGTTACTTCTACATCTGACAATGTCTCTCCATCCAAGATAACATGCTGTGTCCTCCCTACCAAACAGTCCTCAATCCAGTAACAAATTTCACTTGATACCCCACATGATCATTCTTTTGACACTAAGTGTAGGGGCAGTACTGAGTCAAATGCTTTTCAGAAATCAGGAATACATTATCAATATTTTCATAATCTATGCTGGTACTCTTTGAAGAGGTAATTCTGATCAAGGTACCTCATTATGTTTGAGTTCAGAATATGTTCTAAGATTTTACAGCAAATTGATGTCAATTGATGACAGTAGTTTTGTGGATCACTTCTTCTACCCTTCTCGTAGATGGATGTGACCTGTGCCTTTTTCCAAGAACTGGGTACAGTTTCTTGTTTGAGGGATCTACAGTAGATTATAGTTTGAAGAGGAGCTTACTCTGCCACAAATTCAATGTAGAATCTGAGAGGGAATCCATTGGGACCTAGAGCCTTGTTCAACTTTAACGATTTCAGCTGTTTCTCAACACCACTGACACTAATGCCTATTTTATTTGTCATTTCAGTGGTACGGCTCTAAATTGAGGCAATTCTCTGAGGTTTTCCTTTGTAAAGGAACTTTTGAAAAAGTTAAGCATTTCAGCCTCTGCTTTGCTGCCCTCAGTTTCAGTTCCTGTCTCATTTACCAGGACTGAAGACTAACTTTGATGCCACTAACTCTCCTTATATATGACCAGAATTTCTTTGGGTTCTGTGAAACATCACTTGACAATACTCTGCTACAGCAGCCACTGAAGGCATCGCACATTGATCTCTTGACAGCCAAATGCGTTTCATTCAGCATCTCTCTATCTATAGCCCTATTCTTTGTTTTACATCTATTGTGCAGTAATCTCTGTTTCTTCAGAATTTTTACAGTGACTGTATATCATGAAGGTTCCCTCTCATTATGAACTGTTCTACTGGGTACATATCTATCCAGTGCGTGGTCAACAATTCTTTTAAACTTGAGCCAGAGTTCCTTTACATGCTCCTGCCCTGTTCTGAAAGTTTCATGTTCCTCATTGAAATATGACACCCAGTTTCCTGGACATATGTATCTTTCTGCTTGTTTTAATTATACTTTATTCCTTGTTAATCATTGTTGCCACAACCATGTCATGGTCACTGATACCAGTTTGGATGTGGATGTCAGCAGAGAGGTCAGGTCTGTTTGTTGCCATTAGATCCAATATAGGTTTCTAACTATCTGTTCTAGGTAGTTTTCAGAGAAGGTGCTTAGTAAAGTTTCACAGGATGTGTTATCATGCCCACCACTAACAAAACTTTAATTTTCCCAGTTAATTGTTGGATGATTAATGTCTTCATCAATGATTGCAGTATGATTGTGGAACTTATGCACCAGCTTGAACAGTCCCCTGCTGACATGCAGGGTCCATGGATTCACAAGGTTGTTTCCATAGTGGTACACATCCATCCATTAGATACAATATGAAATGAGACTCGTCTGACCAGGCAACATGTGGCCCAGGCGAGGTATAAAGCTTTGTGTCATGCAGTCATTAAGAGTACACGAGTGGGCCTTTGGCTCCAAAAGCCCATGTCAATGATGTTTCATTGAATAATTCACACACTGACATTTGTTGATGGTCCAGGATTGAAATATGCAGCAATTTTCTGAAGAGTTTCACTTCTGTCATCTTAAATGATTCTCTTCAGTCATCATTGGTCCCATTCTTGCAGGATATTTTTCCAGCCACAGCGATGTAAGACATTTGATGTTTTACTGGATTCCTGATATTCATAGTTTTCTCTTGAAGTGGTTGTGTGGGGAAAATCCCCACTTCATCACTACCTTGGTGATGCTGTGCCTCATTGCTCATGCACCAACTGTAACACTACATTTATATTATCTTAAATCTTGTTAAACTGCCAGTGTAGCAGCAGAAACAACTGTGACAGACAGTGCCATATTCTGCCTGTTTACATGTCTATGTATTTGAATATGCATGCCTATAATAGTTTGTTTGGCACTTCAGTGTAGTACTCTTTGTTCTTCTCCTTACATTGTTTATTATAATCCCTGGCACATTGATACATCTGACTCATTTTCTATTTTAGTTCAAGTACATTGTTATAAGCAACACCTGTGGAATCTCTCTGCAAATACCCAGTATACTACATGTTATACAAAAAATAACTCATATAGTGTATAATTTGTGGCTATATGGGTTGTAGTATTGTACATGAATACCACAAATGGGAGCCATTCATCCTAATTTGATTGAGCCCTGTTGATATAGTATCCTAGGAATTCTGTTATAGTTTGGTGTGACCTTTCCAATACTCCATTCGATTGTGGATGATAACAGGAGGTCTGTACCCTACCAGTCGTTAACAGTCTGCATGCTGTACTTGTATTATAATAATAAAAAAATGATATATAATTAAAATGGAAAATGTAGAGGATAGTACAATTGCATTATTAGTAAATGTTCTGCATGTATGAGATTGTGCTATTCTAATTATTTTGTCATCTTCTGAAAGCTCTTATACTTCTGTTAATCTTACAAAATAGGGCCATGGTCTTCCTCTCCTACATTTCAATTGTAGATGCAGGAAACTGACTCCAAGGACACCGGTGCCTCTCAAGATGAAGGAAATCCTCCCAACTTGGCTCCATTTCACTTCAATAAAAATACTTAATACTGTTGTTATGTCTCCTGTTATTCAGAATCACATATAATACAAAACAGTCATAGCACATCATACTTTGAGCTATACATCTTAACCATCCTTCTACATGCAAGAGAGTGAAACAAAATCATGTACAAAGAAAAGTGAATGATGGATTTTATTCATTTGTCTGCGCACTTTACCACGGATGCATAATAAATGTCTTTGCCGACACTTACCGTTGGTCCTTGCTTCTGTCATTATCGCTGTTTTCATTATTTTTTTAATATAAATTTTAACTTTACCATATCCGGGTGCCTTTCACCATGTACCTACACAACTGCCCCATGCTGTATGTTGACACGGCATGGAGACATACAGTGATTTTGCATGTACATATTCTTATTTACATTTGCTGATAGGGGTTGATGCCCTTTATTTGTTGGCTTCTCTTTTACTTAATGGAATGGATATGTCAGCTTACCCTATATATGTCAAAGTTCTACAAGAAATTGAGAGATTGTATACATAATATCATAGTTAATTACACTCCTGGAAATTGAAATAAGAACACCGTGAATTCATTGTCCCAGGAAGGGGAAACTTTATTGACACATTCCTGGGGTCAGATACATCACATGATCACACTGAGAGAACCACAGGCACATAGACACAGGTAACAGAGCATGCACAATGTCGGCACTCGTACAGTGTATATCCACCTTTCACAGCAATGCAGGCTGCTATTCTCCCATGGAGACGATCGTAGAGATGCTGGATGTAGTCCTGTGGAACGGCTTGCCATGCCATTTCCACCTGGCGCCTCAGTTGGACCAGCGTTCGTGCTGGACGTGCAGACCGCGTGAGACGACGCTTCATCCAGTCCCAAACATGCTCAATGGGGGACAGATCCGGAGATCTTGCTGGCCAGGGTAGTTGACTTACACCTTCTAGAGCACGTTGGGTGGCACGGGATACATGCGGACGTGCGTTGTCCTGTTGGAACAGCAAGTTCCCTTGCCGGTCTAGGAATGGTGGAACGATGGGTTCGATGACGGTTTGGATGTACCGTGCACTATTCAGTGTCCCCTCGACGATCACCAGTGGTGTACGGCCAGTGTAGGAGATCGCTCCCCACACCATGATGCCGGGTGTTGGCCCTGTGTGCCTCGGTCGTATGCAGTCCTGATTGTGGCGCTCACCTGCACGGCGCCAAACACGCATACGACCATCATTGGCACCAAGGCAGAAGCGACTCTCATCGCTGAAGACGACACGTCTCCATTCGTCCCTCCATTCACGCCTGTCGCGACACCACTGGAGGCGGGCTGCACGATGTTGGGGCGTGAGCGGAAGACGGCCTAACGGTGTGCGGGACCGTAGCCCAGCTTCATGGAGACGGTTGCGAATGGTCCTTGCCGATACCCCGGGAGCAACAGTGTCCGTAATTTGCTGGGAAGTGGCAGTGCGGTCCCCTACGGCACTGCGTAGGATCCTACGGTCTTGGCGTGCATCCGTGCGTCGCTGCAGTCCGGTCCCAGGTCGACGGGCACGTGCACCTTCCGCCGACCACTGGTGACAACATCGATGTACTGTGGAGACCTCACGCCCCACGTGTTGAGCAATTCAGCGGTATGTCCACCCGGCCTCCCGCATGCCCACTATACGCCCTCGCTCAAAGTCCGTCAACTGCACATACGGTTCACGTCCACGCTGTCGCGGCATGCTACCAGTGTTAAAGACTGCGATGGAGCTCCGTATGCCACGGCAAACTGGCTGACACTGACGGCGGTGGTGCACAAATGCTGCGCAGCTAGCGCCATTCGACGGCCAACACCGCGGTTCCTGGTGTGTCCGCTGTGCCGTGCGTGTGATCATTGCTTGTACAGCCCTCTCGCAGTGTCCGGAGCAAGTATGGTGGGTCTGACACACCGGTGTCAATGTGTTCTTTTTTCCATTTCCAGGAGTGTACATATTTGAATTTAGCGTACTGACAATAATGTTCAATTTGCTTCGGCCTCACTTCTGGGTTTTGCACTTAGGTACTAGTAGGTTTGGTGGCTAAACATGAGCTGCTAAAGGCCAACATGCTAGTTGCTTCCATCGCATGTGTGTGCACTCATTTTCTTAGTGTAATTTCATATTGAGTGTCATCCTTTCACCTGAGTATTACATATTAAATAATTGTCATGGGATTTGTCTTCATTCTGGGTGCAGTGTGTGTGTGTTTATCGTTCAAAATCTGACACTGTGGCAGAAGTCCTCCATTCTTACAGGCTGGGCATCATTGTTACCCATCATACTCACAGTTTCAGCATCTGTTGATAAGGTAAGTACTGGCTTGAACAACTATTGTTCACTTATTAATGTATCGAGTGTTGTGAGACACAATACTCGGAGATTGCTTCATTGCACACGCATGTTAATGTCACCATAATTCACCATCCATTTTGTTGAAAGACACATATAGCCATCCAACACACTGTATAAATTGCTTGTCTTTAGAGTTCACCCCTTTACATGGGTTGGTTTCCAATGAAAATTCATACGAGTATTGAGTTACAACAATATATAACATGAGAGATTATATCTATGGCTGACATTCCATCCATTGCTTATACTACAAACATAAATTTCTTAAGTTTTAAAATGTAATAAGTTTTTCATTAATTGGGTTCTGTTACTACAGTTTGTGTGTTAGTTTTAATTTATCTTCATTCACAACACATATACAAATTAATTACATAATTCATTATTATGGGATGTTACAAGCATATGATACATTTATACTTCATTTTATAGATAGCCTTTTATCACTTATGGGAGCTCATTTATTCCTTAGGTAGGGGAGGGAGAAAAACATTCAAACCAGAACCAAAACACTACGCATTGCTGACCTAACTACACTTGGCGCTGCCTCCTTTGTTTGGGGGGTGGGGGGTGGGTGTGGGGGATGGGGGGGGGGGGGGGGGGAGAAAGGAAATACTCATCTACTTGTTCAAGGATTTATGTAGAAATGTTTCTTGTACAATCATGGACTAGTTGCCAAGGAACTTTTATTTCAAGGAAATGATGTGTACTGACTAATCATTCATGTACTATCATCTTGTTTCTTCATGCACTAGTGCTATTTACTTCAATTCACATGCAGCTTAGTGTTAATTATGAAAGAATTTCAACCATCATAGACTTATCTTTCTCTAATGCATGGAAATGTCATTATTTATGCTTTTATGTGACACGATAAAAATCAATTGGTTTTTGTAAAATCACATGCTTAAATGTTTATGTGCACTTTGCAGTGAATAGGTACTGGTAAATGTTATGGAACTATACTGTGACAATGCGTAGTTTCATTTTTCATTGTCTTATGATCTTGGTATAAATATCCTTACAACTAACTTGTTTACTCGAGGTGCAACCCATTTCTCGATTTGGTACCTGCTACTCTCAATGTAATTCTCTTCTTCTATGCTGTGATGATGCACTGGTTGCTGAAAGAAGAAAACTTAAATCTAACTTAAAACTAATTGCATTATGTAGCTCGGTGACCACTGATACATTTGGTCATTACATCTGTCTGCAGATATTTCCATACTTTGTTTAAAATCATAGGCATTCATTTATTCTGTTACCCTTTATGATCATTTACCCTGCAAAGAGAACTATTTGACATTTCCTACAGTATTTTATCATTTCTCCTTAACTTACATGTCTCGTATTCTTCTTCGTAATGCCTCCTTTTGCTTGTAAATATGTTGTATATAGCTTAGTATTTAATTAAATCTGTGTGTACATATATCAATAGGTTCCTTAGTTCTTAGACAGTAGATGTAATTGCTTAGTATTTCTGTTTATTTTGTTTTTGAAAGTTACTTGTACCTATCACATTCCTATTTGGTTGCCCTTCTGCCAGTCTGTTGCGCATGCACCCAGTTGAATGCCTCCTCTGCTACTACTGACATCAGCGCATATTGTTGAGTGCACACAGCTGAGCCATAAGCTAATTTTGTTCATACTTTCGCTTGGCATGAAGCAGTGTATTACTTCTCATTCCTGTTGATTTTCTGCTTACATGTACAAATCAAAAGAATTACTTATACCTATACACATTACTTTATCCTAAAATACACTATTTTGTGATAGAAGGAAAAATGGTACCTTGCTTCATCATTCTACAAAAGCTTTTATATCTTTGAGAGGATGGAGAACCTTATCCCTCCCTGTTTTCTCATACAATAATCTGTACATTCCAGAGTAAGGTATTTTGGAAATTATACAGGGTGAGTCACCTAACATTACTGCTGGATATGTTTCATAAACCACATCAAATACTGATGAATTGATTCCACAGACCGAACGTGAGGAGAGGGGCTACTGTAATTGGTTAATACAAACCATAAAAAAAATGCATGGAAGTATGTTTTTTAACACAAACCTACATTTTTTAAATGGAACCCCATTAGTTTTGTTAGCACATCTGAACATATAAACAAATACATAATCAGTGCCATTTGTTGTATTGTAAAATGTTAATTACATACGGAGATATTGTAACCTAAAGTTGACGCTTGAGTACCACTCCTCCGCTGTTCGATCGTGTGTATCGGACAGCACCGAATTACGTAGGGATCCAAAGGGAACGGTGATGGACCTTAGGTACAGAAGAGACTGGAACAGCACATTACGTCCACATGCTAACACCTTTTTATTGGTCTTTTTCACTGACGCACATGTACATTACCATGAGGGGTGAGGTACACATACACACGTGGTTTCCGTTTTCAATTACAGAGTGGAATAGAGTGTGTCCCGACATGTCAGGCCAATAGATGTTCAATGTGGTGGCCATCATTTGCTGCACACAATTGCAATCTCTGGCGTAATGAATGTCGTACACGCCGCAGTACATCTGATGTAATGTCACCGTAGGCTGCCACAATACGTTGTTTCATATCCTCTGGGGTTGTAGGCACATCGCAGTACACATTCTTTTTTAACGTACCCAACAGAAAGAAGTCCAGAGGTGTAAGATCAGGAGAACGGGCTGGCCAATTTATGTGTCAAAAAAAAAAAAAATGTCTCTGAGCACTATGGGACTTAACTTCTGAGGTCATCAGTCCCCTAGAACTTAGAACTACTTAAACCTAACCAACCTAAGGACATCACACACATCCATGCTTGAGGCAGGATTCGAACCTGCGAGCGTAGCGGTCGTGTGGTTCCAGACTGTAGCGCGTAGAACCGCTCGGCCACTCCGGCTGGCATTTATGCGTCCTCCACGTCCTATGAAACGCCCGTCGAAGATCCTGTCAAGGGTCAGCCTAGTGTTAATTGTGGAATCTGCAGGTGCACCATCATGCTGATACCACATACATTGATGCGTTTCCAGTGGGACATTTTCGAGCAACGTTGGCAGATCATTCTGTAGAAACGTGATGTATGTTGCAGCTGTTTGGGCCCCTCCTATGAAGTGAGGACCAATGAGGTGGTCACCAATGATTCCGCACCATACATTTACAGTCGACACTCACTGTCGCTCAACCTGTCTGAGCCAGCGAGGATTGTCCACGGACCAGTAATGCATGTTCCGTAGATTCACTGCCCCATGGTTTGTGAAACCCACTTCATCGGTAAACAGGTAGAACTGCAACACATTCTCTGTTAATGCCCATTGACAGAATTGCACTCGATGATTAAAGTCATCACCATGTAATTGCTGATGTAGAGACACATGACATGGGTGAAAGCGGTGACGATGCAGTATGCGCATGACACTACTTTGTCTCAGTCCAACGGCTCTTGCAATGTCCCGTGAACACATGTGTGGGTTCATGGCAACAGCAGCTAACACACCAACTGCACCCGCTTCTCCTGTGACGGGCCTGTTACGGACCCGTTTGCGTGTTACGACCATCGGTATTGTAATTGTAAACTGTCGAAGCTGCATTGGTAAAGTACTGGAAGTTCAAGTGCTGATAGAAAGCACCGAAGCTGAAATCGTTATAGGTACAGAGAGCTGGCTGAAGCCAGAGATAAATTCTGCCAAAATTTTTACAAAGGCACAGACGGTGTTTAGAAAGGATAGATTGCATGCAACAGGTGGTGGCATGTTTGTCGCTGTTAGTAGTAGTTTATCCTGTAGTGAAGTAGAAGTGGATAGTTCCTGTGAAATATTATGGGTGGAGGTTACACTCAACAACCGAGCTAGGTTAATAATTGGCTCCTTTTATAGACCTCCCGACTCAGCAGCATTAGTGGCAGAACAACTGAGAGAAAATTTGGAATACATTTCACATAAATTTTCTCAGCATATTATAGTCTTAGGTGGAGATTTCAATTTACCAGATATAGACTGGGACACTCAGGTGTTTAGGACGGGTGGTAGGGACAGAGCATCAAGTGACATTATACTGAGTGCACTATCCGAAAATTACCTTGAGCAATTAAACAGAGAACCGACTCGTGGAGATAACATCTTGGACCTACTGATAACAAACAGACCCGAACTTTTCGACTCTGTAAGTGCAGAACAAGGAATCAGTGATCATAAGGCCGTTGCAGCATCCCTGAATATGGAAGTTAATAGGAATATAAAAAAAAGGGAGGAAGGTTTATCTGTTTAGCAAGAGTAATAGAAGGCAGATTTCAGACTACCTAACAGATCAAAACGAAAATTTCTGTTCTGATACTGACAATGTTGAGTGTTTATGGGAAAAGTTTAAGGCAATTGTAAAATGTGTTTTAGACAGGTACGTGCCAAGTAAAACTGTGAGGGATGGGAAAAACCCACCGTGGTTCAACAACAAAGTTAGGAAACTACTGCAAAAGCAAAGAGAGCTTCACTCCAAGTTTAACCGCAGCCAGAACCTCTCAGACAAACAGAAGCTAAACGATGTCAAAGTTAGCGTAAGGAGGGCTATGCGTGAAGCGTTCAGTGAATTCGAAAGTAAAATTCTATGTACTGACTTGACTAAAAATCCTAGGAAGTTCTGGTCTTACATTAAATCAGTAAGTGGCTCGAAACAGCATATCCAGACACTCTGGGATGATGATGGCATTGAAACAGAGGATGACACACATAAAGCTGAGATACTAAACACCTTTTTCCAAAGCTGTTTCACAGAGGAAGACTGCACTGCAGTTCGTTCTCTAAATCCTCGCACAAACGAAAAAATGGCTGACATCGAAATAAGTATCCAAGGAATAGAAAAGCAACTGGAATCACTCAACAGAGGAAAGTCCACTGGACCTGATGGGATACCAATTCGATTCTACACAGAGTACGCGAAAGAACTTGCCCCCCTTCTAACAACCGTGTACCGCAAGTCTCTAGAGGAACGGAAGGTTCCAAATGATTGGAAAAGAGCACAGGTAGTCCTAGTCTTCAAGAAGGGTTGTCGAGCAGATGCGCAAAACTATAGACCTATACTCTGACGTTGATCTGTTGTAGAATTTTAGAACGTGTTTTTTGCTCAAGTATGATGTCGTTTTTGGAAATCCAGAATCTACTCTGTAGGAATCAACATGGATTCCGGAAACAGCGATCGCGTGAGACCCAACTGGCTTTATTTGTTCATGAGACCCAGAAAATATTAGATACAGCCTCCCAGGTAGATGCTATTTTCCTTGACTTCCGCACTGTCGCCTAATAAACAAAGTAAGAGCCTACGGAATATCAGACCAGCTGTGTGGCTGGATTGAAGATAGCAAACAGAACAAAGCATGTTGTTATCAGTGGAGAGACGTCTACAGACGTTAAAGTAACTTCTGGCATGCCACAGTGGTGTGTTATGGGACCATTGCTTTTCACAATATATATAAATGATTAGTAGATAGTGTCAGAAGTTCCATGCGGCTTTTTGCAGATGATGCTGTAGTATACAAAGAAGTTGCAGCATTAGAAAATTGTAGCGAAATGCATTAAGATCTGCAGTGGATAGGCACTTGGTGCAGGGAGTGGCAACTAATCCTTAACATAGACAAATGTAATGTATTACGAATACATAGAAAGAAGGATCCTTTATTGTATGATTATATGATAGCGGAACAAACACTGCTAGCAGGTACTTCTGTAAAATATCTGGGAGTATTCGTACGAAACGATTTGAAGTGGAATGATCTTATAAAATTAATTGTTGGTAAGGCGGGTACCAGGTTGAGATTCATTGGGAGAGTCCTTATAAAATGTAGTCCATCAACAAAGGAGGTGGCTTACAAAACACTCGTTCGACCTATACTTGAATATTGCTCATCAGTGTGGGATCCGTATCAGATAGGGTTGACGGAGGAGATAGAGAAGATCCAAAGAAGAGTGGCACGTTTTGTCACAGGGTTATTTGGTAACCATGATAGCGTTACGGAGATGTTTAGGAAACTCAAGTGGCAGACTCTGCAAGAGAGGCGCTCTGCATCGCGGTGTAGCTTGCTCGCCAGGTTTCGAGAGGGTGCATTTCTGGATGAGGTATCGAATATATTGCTTCCCCCTACTTATACTCCCCCGAGGAGATCACGAATGTAAAATTAGAGAGATTTGAGCGCGTGCGGAGGCTTTCAGACAGTCGTTCTTCCCGCGAACCATACGCGACTGGAACAAGAAAGGGAGGTAATGACAGTGGCACGTAAAGTGCCCTCCGCCACACACCGTTGGGTGGCTTGCAGAGTATAAATGTAGATGTAGATGTAGACATACCTGTTGCATACAGTTGGCGGTAGATGTTTTGCAATGTGCGGCACGTTGGATGCTCTCTGTCCGGGTACTGTTCTGCATACACCTTGCAGGCTTCAGCTGCATTTCGTCGACACTCGCCATAGATGAGTATCATCTCCACCTTTTCAGAGTTCGAATACACCATGGTCACAGTTCCTACAACACTACACTATCATAGATGTCTGGTAACACGGTGTACTACAGTTGGTCTGCGTGCAGGGACGAATGCAAAATAACAATAGCAGCAAGTGCTACATGCGGACACTGCGACAGCTAGATCAAACCACAACAGTGCACTACAGCCACACTCGTAAACACGGTCATCATCGTAAACATGTCCCTGCAGATGCTGCTCACCTGCTGTGGCCTGTGTTTGTTACAACACGCAACTGAAAGTTGGAGGTTTCAAGCGTCAACTTTAGGTTACAATATCTCCGGATGTAATTAACATTTTACAATGCTACAAATGGCACTGATTACATATTTGTTTATATGTTCAGATGTGCTAACAAAACTAATGGGGTTCCATTTAAAAAAACATAGGTTTGTGTTAAAAAACATACTTCCGTGCATTTTTGTATGGTTTGTATTAAACAATTACACTAGCCCCTCTCCTCACGTTCGGTCTGTGGAATCAGTTCATCAATATTTGATGTGGTTTATGAAATATATCCAGCGGTAACGTTAGGTGACTCACCCTGTATATGATCCTGAATAGAGTAATTGCCACTTCTTATTCAGTTTGCCAGTTTTTGTCAATTTAGCGTGCACTTATAAGAGAACTCATTGCCTTTCAGAAAATTGTGTAACATGTTTCAGTTTATTATTATAAATTTTCTTTCTATACTCGGCCCTGTTTTCGAGTGAAATCATAGCTTGTTTGACTTTGTCTTGTAGTGTAATTTCTTTAGTGGGTTCCTTGGGTATGGACGACTCCCACTCATTCGTTTGTTTTGTCCAGAATATCAGTTTGCTAGGAGTAAAACCTGTTGAAGCATGAGGAAGGCATATTGACAACTTGCATGAAAGAAGTTAAACATTCTACCCATTGGGTGTGTTTGTGAGGGGTATCTGTCCTAATAAACTGGTTAAATTCTTTAAAGACTCGTTCTACTGGGTGTGCTTCTGGGTGAAAAAAGCTTACTAACACATGTTTTATGCCCTGTGAAGTCATACATTATTTTCACTTTTGCCAAATGAAACATGAAGCATTATTAGTTAGTAGTACCTTTGGTTTACCTATGTTGCTCAAATAGTCTTCCTCAGTTCTTTTTTTATATTTGTGGCTGTTGCATTTTTAATGGCTTACATTTTGATATGTTTTGCAAAAATATCTTATAGTGCCACTATGTATATTGCTCCTCCTTTACTTCTTGGATATGGACCAGCTATGTCCAGGGATACTATGTCTAGAGAGTTTTTTTGTGGGTATTGGGTGCAGCTCAGTTTATTTTTGACACATTGGACTGTTTTGATTTTTGACATATTGCACACTTTATTAATACCTCAGATTTTTCAGTACATTTGCCTACTCCATAATGTCCCCATACTTCATATGTGTGTGTCTTATAAATTCATCGATATAATCTTCAGGAATACACATACACCACTGATCAGAGTTTTCATGCTTCCTATAAAACAAAATGCCCTTGTACTCCTGATACCATTTACTTACCTTTCCACCTTTATCTTGTTTAAGGTTTTGTGTGACTTTTCTCCATCTGTGATCTTACTGTTGTATAATTTTCATTTACATACAAAACTTATGGTAATCAGACTGTTGTGTTTTACCTTGTATTAATAATGTTTTGATTTCTGCATCTTGCTCTGTTAATTCACTAAATTCCTCTAAACCTTGTGGTAACCTAGACAAGCATCTGCAATGACATTCTGACTTCCTGTAATATAAATGATCTTGAAACTGAGTTCTTGTAAATATAGACACCACCTAGCTAATCTACAGTGCAATAGTTTATGTGTTAAAAGAAATAACAGTGACTGATGGTCACATTAAACTTTGGTATTCTTACCCAATAACAAATATTCAAACTTTTTTAATGCCCATATTACAGCTTAACTTTCCAATTCTGACACAGAGTAAGGTCTTTCTGCTTCTGATAATGTTAAAGTAGCAAAACTGATGACCTTGGGTACTTCTGTACCTTCTTCCTCTCGCCCCCAGACTCTGGGATGAGGCATCTGTGCATAGACAAAAATCCTTGGACATGTCAGGGTGGCTAAGAATGTTTGCATTGACTGATGTCTGCTCAATGTTATTAAAGTCCTCCTGATACTTAAAATCCTATAACCAAGGCCTATTTTTTCATAGCAAATTGAGTAATGCATCACTGTTCATCTGTTGCTGTGGTATAGTTTGTAACTGCTCGGGTGTTAGAGTTATGGGTATGTTTACTTTTTGAACTCTACAACTGTTACTGGTGCCTGCTGTAGGACTTGTGACAATTTGTGGATAAATACTGACAGGCTGTGGTTTGTTCACTGTTGCCTGTGTTTTATTTACATGCACATTTTGAGATCCAGTAATATTTTCCTCTAAAAGATTGCAGATTCTACCTTTCACGGCTTGTAGGTTGATGTTTGCCTTGTTCACTATTTCATTTTCATTTTTCTGAATAGCTTTTTCTACTACATCTGTGTATAACTTACAATTGGTTACTAACTTCTCTGCATTGGTATTTCTTATATCTAACATACCTACTTCAGCTTGACTAATGATATCACTTAGATTTTCATTGATCTTTTCTCTCTCCTTCTCAGCACATGCTGAGTCAACATCTAAGTTGCTGCCCTTAAAGTAAGCTTCTCTACAGGTAGATGTACACCTTCATAGTCCTTGTTTAGTTTATTAATGACAGTGATTAGCTTTTTTACTGTTGAACACAACTGGTTTTGTCTGGCTTCAATAGTTGTGTTCGCGCCTGTGATTTTCTTTATCTGTTCCTCTACTAGATTGTGCTGGTCATTAAAAGAATCAACCTTCTGTTTTAACTCTGTAATGTTACTGTTAACTTCAGAAAGTACTTCATGCTTTACTTGTTTTTTCATATCATTCAATTTTTTGTCAATTTCAGTGCAAAAACTTTTGGCTAAGTCATTGAACTTCTGTGAGACCATGTCTTGCAAATCCTTGAATACTTGTTTCTGGTCTTGTTTCATTATATTTAGATCTTGTGTAACAGTGTTTTATTGCTGTTTTACTGTGTTCATATCTTGTGTCAAATTATCAATTTTGTATTCATGTCTTGTTTCCTGTCACTGAAATTGGTGTTCATATTATCTAATTATGTGTTTATATTAGGTAATAACTGTCATAGCACTGCATCAGTTGTACTACTGTTGTTGCTGTCAGCTGCACTTTCCAAGTTAATGTTTGTGTTGTGAACAAGTAGTGTTTGTAACGTTGTCAAGATTCATATTTGTATCACTCTCCAATGTTTCATTCATAAGTGGTATATCACTCTGGAAGATGTGTGACATTGTCTCGTCAATTCTAAACATTGTGTCATCAAGGTTATTCTGCTGTGGAATGTCACTATCATTTGTCACACCTACAACACTCATCTCTGACCTACTTAAACTTTCTGCAGTAGGCATGCATGGCGACTGAATTTCAATTGTTCTACGCTATCTTGGCTGATTGCATTTTTGTTATTGCTATCAACAATGGACATATATTTTTCTGCCATGTTGTGTGAATATGCAAAAATAATAATTTCACAAAAAATGGTAAAATTTCGTATGCTAATCATTACACTTGATAATTGTAATTTATGCAATGTCAAAGCCTGTTTTATGTCTGTTATGATGCACAAACTATTGTGTCACATTTCTTTATGTTTTACTGACAATGTGTATCACAATGAAAGATTCCTGTAGATTTTCAACAATAAAATTCAAGGAAGGGAATAATGAGGAAAAGGTTTCTATCTACATCAAAAGAGGTGCTATCAAGCATAACTCTGCAAGCAACTTGCGTAGCAATCCTACCTTTGCTGCGCCAAACAAAACAACTTACCATGAAAAATTTTATGTACCTGGGTCCAATTCTTATGTGTTTCCAAAATTTTCTCCTCAATTTTTTTCCTTTCTGCTTTATTTGCTCCTAGATGTGATTCATGCAAACAGAAAACACAGAAAATTAGTTTTTATGACTAATAACAGTGTCATAGAAATTTCTTACCATAACAATAGTTAATAAACCCTACTTACTACCGGTGCCCTGAAGTCGTGGCACTTAGGTCACCAATTGTATTATAACAATAAAAAAAAGATATATAATTGAAATGGAAAAAAATTAAAGGATAAAGCTCTTATACTTCTGTTAATCTTATGAAATAGGACCATGGACTTCCTCTCCTACATTTCAGTTGTGGACGCCAGTGCCTCTCAAGATGAAGGAAATCCTCCCAACTTGGCTCCACTTCACTTCAATAAAAATACTTAATACTGTTGTTATGTCTCCTGATATTCAGAAATCACATATAATACAAAACACTCATAGCACATCATAATTTGAGCAATACATCTTATCCATCTTTCTACATACAAGAGAGTGAAACAAAATCATGTACAAAGAAAAGTGAATGATGGTTTTTATTCATTTGTCTGCACTTTCAGTTCTGCTACAGTGAAATTTGTTAAAGTGTCCTGTACAGTGAACTTTGTTGAAGGATCCTGGAATGTTAGTACATATCTATTATTTGTGTGTGTTACCATCAGCAGACCAATGATATCAATATCACGCCTATCAAACACTCCTGATGCTGGTGTTGTAATCAATGGCATTTTTGTCGTATTTTGTTTTTTTGACAACTAGCACAATTAATAACATAGTCCTCAATATCCTTCTTCATACTGTATCATGTTCAGAATTTCCCAATTTGATCATATGGTCAGTCTTGATGACCACTTATGGATATATCAAGGAATTTCCACAAAATTTCTGCTCTTTCTTCAGCAGTTATCTCTTGCTGTTTGTCTTCCTCGACTACATTTGCCTGTTTCTGTGTCAGCTGACTGTACTTCCCTTATACTCGACAGTGCATCTCCTACACAACTTCTTGCATTTCTTGTACATGCGCTGCACAACCAACAAAATGAATACCATGGATTGTCAATAGATTGTCACCACAGCAGATATTTCACATTCATTGGCTTTGCCAACTCAAAGCCAAACTGTCATATTCAAACCTGAGCTAGACATCCAGCTATGCTATTGATCGGTCTGTCACCACAACCATCAATTCGCTATTGCACGTTCATTGGTTACTCCAATTCGCAATCAAATCATGAAATTCAAAATGAACCTAGACCTTGGGTTAAACAGGAGATCATTCTGTACCCCAGTTAACTCTTTCGCTTTCTCATTCATTGATTGCCCGCCCCTGATAGCTGAGTGGTCAGCATGACGGAATGTCCTACCTAGCGGCCCGGATTCGATTCCCGGCTGGGTCGGAGATTTTCTCCACTCAAGGACTGGGTGTTTGTGTTGTCATTATCATCATCATTTCATCCCCATCGACACGCAAGTCGCCGAAGTGACGTCAACTTGAAAGACTTGCACCAGGGGAATGGTCTACCCGGCGGGAGGCCTTAGCCACACGGCATTTCCATTCATTGATTGCACCAAGTTTCAACAAAACTGTCACATTTCAACCTAGCCTAGACCTTGGTCTTCGCTAGATATCAGTCTGTCACCACAACCAGAATTTTTTTGTTTCATGTTCATTGGCTTCTACAACTCACAAAAAAAACTATCACCACTCTTACCCCCCCCCCCCCCCCTCCCCCCCACCTTTCCAGCCTCCCTTCCACATTCACTAGTTTTGCAATTCACACCAAAACTGGCACATACTAACCTAACATAGAACTCTGTGCTGGATCATTATCACAACTTTAAGCTGTTCTATTTAGTCACAACATGATTCTCCAAAACCTCAAGATTTGCAAAGAAAACAGTATTATCAACATCAACAAATTGCCATAAATAATTATTACTGTCTTTAAAGTAGTTGTAAAAAACAAAATGGAATGTAACAATAGACATTATTCTGATCGTAAATTCTCCAAATGACTTCTATATTAAAAAAAAAAAAAAGTATATATTGTCTTTTCACTCCACCTCCTCATCCACATGTACTGTAACTATATTATCTATGAATTTACTTGCAAACAAACTCGAACAATAACCAACATCAGCACGCAATGCAAGAACCACCAACACATCAAGTTCACTGTAGTCAAAACTACTATCTGATGAAAATTATATTAACAGGATATTCAACAGTATTTACTAACAGTGGTTGAGTATTTCTAATGGATTGACATGCAAAAAATCAAAGCTAACTATGTAACAAAAAAATTAAAATAAAAACTTCAAAACTAAACATGGAACAGGAAAGAAATAAAACAAAATTAATTGCAAAAATTAAAAATCATTAAAAAGAGTCATCTCTGTTTCAAAACAAGAACCAAACTTTCATTCTTTGGAACATACTTAGTCCCCAGACTTCCAAAACTATATCAAGCACACACCAAGTATCTGGTATGGTCTTTCATCAGGCTTACTCATTTAGATGAGTCTGCATTAATCACATTTGCAATTTCCCCCACATAACAATACTATTTACTGTTCTCTAGTATCCTTTTATTGTGGTACAGGCCCCACTTTTTAAATCTCCAAATTTGCTATGTACATGGCATTGCCCATTCACTCCTCCCCCCTCATTGTCCGTCTTCTCCTCTCTTCTCTCTCTGTCCAACACCTCCAACGTCCCCCCCCCCCCCCCCCCCCCACTCCATCCATTGGACTGCAGGTGGAAAGGCGGGGCAAAATTGTGGTGAGTCCTGTGTATTGGGGATGGGGGACCCCTTGTATGTCGTGGCAGGGACCCAGCCACATCACGTGATCCATTGAGCGACACAGACTGTGATGCAATGTTGGTGTCCTGGCCAGGGTTGTACGGTTGCCCAAGCACAGATGCAACTGGTCATAATGACGTGCACAAAGGCCCTCCTCCATATGGGCATTGCAGAGACAGCAGTCACGGCATCGGGGCACGATGGCAGGAATCCATTTGGGCGGCGACCAAACCTGCATCCCCAGACAGCTACATAGACCAGAAATGGGATGACATCTGTGTGGGTCAGCATCCGTGTGTGGACTGCAGGAAAAGCAGGACCATCCAGTGTTGATGCTTGTGGAGCAGTTCAGCAAGGCTGTTGTTCCCAAAAGGTGTGAACTGATAGGGACGGAAATTGATCCAAGGTAGTGTCAGACGTGGACCAGTTCACATACTTTTTCATTTGTGCTTTGAATGTGCTAACTAAGCTTTCAGCCTCACCATTGGACTGCAGGTGGAAGGGCAGGGCAAAAATGTGATGAATCCTGCAGGTGTTGCAGAAGGAGGCAAATTCTGTGATACAAACTGAGGGCTGTTATCAGAGACAAACATTGCTGGAAGTTCTCCAATTGAAAAATTTTTCAACAGGGCAGCCACAGTGGCAGAGGCTGAAGTTTGACAGACAGCAAACAACATATGGGAACAAAGAGAATGCATCAGTTACTATTAGTCAGTATGCAGTAAGGAAAGGGTTAGTGAAACTGATGTGTAAAATCTTCTATTAGCCCATCTACTCCTCCCCCCTCACTGTGCATCTTCTCCTCTTTCCTCTCTCTGTCCAAAAATCGACACTCCTCCCCCCCTTCCCTGCCCCCTGCCACTGTCACTCTATCACTCTCTCTGTCTATCTTCTCCTTTCCCTTTTTCTGTTCATCTCTTCTCCCCTTCTGCCCATCTGCTACTTCCCCTTATGTCCTTTTACCCCTCCCCACCATTTGCTCTGTCTCCTCCTCAACCCCTCTAAGCCCATCTCCTCTTTGCCCTCTGCCTATCTACTTCTCCATATCTATCTATCTTTCACTCCATCTCTTGCTGCCACCTTCTGTGCTGTCTTCTCTCTGTCCACCTGCTCTTCTCCCCCCCCCCCCCCCCCACCCCTTCGCCCCCCACCATGTCACGTTTGAACATATCCGCCACAATTTGTTCATTGTACTTTTAATGCTCTCACCTCACTTTCACAATTTATGTTTGTAAGTCCTCATTCTTGTTCTGGAAGATGGTTTTTGAATTTCCACCTAATCAAACAGCATACTTCTTGCAAAAGTTTTGCATTTGGAAGTCAGAGCCATCAAAGTACATGCAATTGCTTGCTTATGTGAGAATTCTGTGCCAGAACCATTTACTTTGAGCAACAGTGCATTGCACCTCACAAGGTAATTTAGCATTGATTTGTATGCTTTCTTTTCAGTGTTCACATATTTCTATAATGCATGTATTCCATCCCTCAAATCAAAATATGTATGGAAATATTTCAATGCACCCTATATTAGTTTTGCACTTTCATGCAGCATGAAATGGACAGTCATCTGTTGTTAGTAGGGTTCCCTTTGTCCTTTTGTTTGCTTTTCATTCATCTTCTATGATAGTATTTACCATGACAGGATCAGTAGCATGCCAAGACTATTTACTTATGAGAATACACTTAATTCTTTGTGATCAGTGGTAGTAATTATTTTTTATTCAACAGTTTAATTTTATGTTCAGCCTCCATGTGTGATCCATTACTTACAGCCTGTCCACAATGACTTGACAATTTTACTGTTGCTGCCAGAAGAGAAGAAAACTAACAGTAGTTTAAATATATTGATTTATCTCTTGAATGCTGCCATTGTTAAGCTGCCCCTACATGTAAAGTATTACAGTCCACATTGTTAAGCGTAAACGGTGGCAGTACTGTGGAAAACAGTCAATGCTGCCTTCCCCTCACTGTTTGTCACTCTTCAGCAGTCCTAATATGGTGGCAAGGCATGCCATTCTTGACAGGCACCATTTGAATTATCAACTTATTGTGGGTAACTGGTATTTGCAGCCATAGGAACAAGCTGTTAGAGTCAAAACATTTTTGTAAAATAATAATAATAATAATAATAATAATAATAATAATGTGATGTACTGTGTGTCTCAGAACACTGACTTACAGAAATCAAGTAGATTTGTTCATACCTAACAAGTACATTCTGGCATGTGTAGAAACGAGAGAAAAAATGGAGGGACTGCAATATTTATCAGACAATGTATACAATTCTCTAAAATAGATGTAAGTTCATACTCCTCAGAATTAAATAGCGAATTTACTTGTATAAGACTGTTAAATCAAAATATTGTAATTGTTAGCTTGTATAGATCACCAAACGGTAATGTTAACATATTTTTTGAGAAATTTGAACAGATGATCTTAAAACTCAAAACAAATGTAGCAATATGTGGTGATTTTAACATTGACTTGCTAGACACAGAGGAACTCAACACAAAAACATTCTTAAACCTACTCAGATCACTAAGTCTATATTATACTAACTATAGCCCGACATGTGGAAATGCCTGTTTGGACAATATTATAGTTAATTTTACAAGAAACCTATATAGGGTATGCATTGCAGATGAATATTTTGCAGATCACAATCCTCTATTCCTAACATACCAGTATACATAGTCAGATAAGAATTATAAGGTTGCAAATAAGAAGCCAGACATGACATGGGTTAGATGTCAGAAAGAGGAATATCTTAAGTTATTCACAGACTCCCTCAGAAAGGTAAACGAGGGCTTTATTTATGAATATGACACAGATCAATCAATTGTTGAAATTCTAGTTAATAGTTTCCTTAAGACATATACTGACTTATGGTACTCTTGTTCACCAATGAAAAGAAACAGCACTAAACCAAACAGAAAAGGTAAAAAACTTAAATGGTACACTGATGACATTGCTATTATCCAGGAAAAGATGCTTTTACTGTACAAAACGAATAAAAACAATGGCAAATGTGGGACAGAACAAAATGATACTTATTATGAAGACTACCTGACATGTAAAAAAACATTACAAAGCCAACCTTAAACTTTCCAAACAAGCTGCCAATGAACAGTCTCACTTGAACTTTTTGATCAGAGCAAGGCATTTGATTGTATCCCCTTTGACATCCCACAAGCCAAACTAAAGTATTGTGGTATAAACAATACAGAGTTAGAAATAATCAACTCTTATCTACGTAACAGGAGACAATTTGTGTCAATTCAAAAAAAGACCCTCTTCTATGAATGATGTCACATCTGGCGTACTTCAGGGCTCTGTCCTTGGTCCTTTCTTCTTCATTGTTGCAATTAATGATTTGCCATCTTATGTGAGTCAGTTATTTGCTATGTGGATGATACAACCTTAATCAGCACAGATCAAGATTTATCAAAGCTATGCTAGAAATCACAGGACACTCTCACCTTAACACTAAACTGGTTCTTGACTAACAAACTTCTATGTAATCCAGAGAAAACTCATCATCTGCAGTTGGGCCTGGCTAACGAGGTAGAACAAAAATCCATAAAACTGGTTGGAATACACATTGATTCCAAACTTAACTGGCAAACTCATATCAACCAGGTCTGCAAAAAGTTATCAAGGGTGTCCTATCACATCTGATCTAGTAAGCAACAAATATCTCAGGACAGCTTACTTTGGCCTTTTTCAGTCTCATATATCTTATGGGCTGTTACTATGGGGCCACTCATCTCATGTCAGTGATGTACTACTGATGCAGGAAAAGGTGCCACACAAAGTTCAAGTTTTTGCAACCCAAGGTTGCTTCATCAGGAAAGAGGGAAGGAAAGGGACAGACAAAATGATGTGGGTTTTAAGGGAGAGGGTAAGGAGTCATTCCTATCCCGGGAGTGGAAAGACTTACCTTAGGTGGGAAAAAAGGACAGGTATGCACTCACGCACACACACACATATCCATCCATCTTCCCACTCATATTGTGTACTCAGAGTCCAACTGCACAACCTTGACTTGTTAAACTTACCTGTTACATAGTTGTTCACATGCTGCACTCCAATATATGAAACCTGATTAAGTATTGCATTAACACAACTCTGTAAAATAAATAACGTACTACTCTGGTGAAGTCTTAATATATTGTTGAGCCCTAATTTGAGTTGAATGCATTAGTTACAACAATTATGTAAAGCTACAAGTGGTACTCATCAGAATTGAACTGAACTGAATTTTATTTCATTGTGTAGTGTTTCATGGTGTACTTTTTTTTTTTTTTTTTTTTTTTTTTTTTTTTGTGGTTTTAGGGCGCACAACTTCAATGGTCATTAGCGCCCTGACTACGTTAAGAATGCACCGCGAGGCACAAGTTTAAAACAACAACTAAAAGGGAAAACACAATAAAAGACAGACTGACAGGCATAGGATTAAAAGACAGCATCATCAAATGTCCTTAGAGAGGTTTGTCAAATTGATAAAACGAAGAACACGAGCAGCTGCTCGTGGGTCATCCACTAAAATGGCATCTAAAGTACATGGCAGGTTAAGATCTTGACGCAGTGTGTTAAAATCCGAACAGGACATTAAAATGTGGCGGACCATCAGCTACAATCTGACGAAGGGACACAACAAGAAGCTGTCCGAGGCTGGAGGACCGCAGCCTTGGCCGCGGCATCTGCAGCTTCGTTCCCAGGGATACCGACATGGCCAGGGACCCACATAAAGCTAACCGGAGAACCGATGTCCACCAGCTGCCGAAGAGAGCGTTGGATCCGGTGCACGAAAGGGTGAACCGGATACGGATCACTGAGGCTCTGGATGGCGCTCAGGGAATCGGAGCAGATGACATAAGCAGAATGTCGGTGGCAGCAGATGTAAAGAACAGCCTGGTAGAGGGCAAAGAGCTCAGCTGTGAAGAACGAACAATGGCCATGGAGCCGGTATTTGAAACTTTGTGCCCCGACAATAAAAGAACACCCGACCCCGTCATTGGTCTTAGAGCCATCTGTATAAATGAAGGTCATATTGATGAACTTCGAACGAAGTTCCACAAAACGGGAGTGGTAGACTGAACCGGGGGTAACCTCTTTTGGGAGTGAGCTGAGGTCAAGGTGAACGCGGACCTGAGCCTGGAGCCAAGGTGGCGTGTGGCTCTCGCCCACTCGAAAGGTTGCAGGGAGTGAAAAATTAAGGTGTTGAAGGAGGCAACGAAAGCGAACTCCAGGGGGTAGCAGGGCAGAGACATACAACCCGTATTGACGGTCGAGAGAGTCGTCAAAAAAGGAACGATAAGACGGGTGGTCGGGCATTGACAGTAGCCGACAGGCATACCGACAAAGCAGTATATCGCGCCGGTAGGTGAGTGGCAATTCGCCAGCGTCAGCATGAAGACTCTCTACGGGACTAGTATAAAACGCACCGATCGCAAGTCGTAAACCCCGATGTTGTATGGAGTTGAGGCGGCGTAAGATGGATGGCCGTGCAGAGGAGTATACGAAGCTCCCATAATCCAGCTTGGAGCGGATGATCGACCGATATAGATGAAGTAGGATGGTTCGATCCGCTCCCCACGACATACCACTGAGAACACGGAGGACATTTAAAGAACAGGTACAACGGGCAGCCAAATATGACACATGTGGAGACCAGCTAAGTTTCCTGTCAAATGTAAGACCTAAAAATTTGGTTGTCTCCACGGTTGGGAGAGCAACGGGACCGAGTCGTAAGGACGGTGGGAGAAACTCTTTGTAGCGCCAGAAGTTAATGCAGACCGTCTTCTCGGCAGAAAAACTGAAGCTATTGGCGACACTCCAGGACACGTGTACACTGCGCGCTGCAATAGATGGTAAAATCATCCACGAAAAGGGAACCTGATACATCAGCTGGGAGGCAATCCATTATTGGATTGATCGCGATGGCGAAGAGAGTGACGCTCAAAACTGAGCCCTGTGGCACCCCATTCTCCTGGCAAAAGGTGTCTGACAGGACAGAACCCACACGTACCCTGAACTGTCGATCCATTAAAAAGGAACGAATAAAAAGAGGGAGGCGACCGCGAAGGCCCCATGTATGCATGGTGCGGAGAATGCCCGCCCTCCAAATCAAAGAACACAGCCGCGGTCGGGCGCTTCCACAAGAAGTTATTCATAATGAAGGTCGACAAGGTTACCAGATGGTCAACAGCAGAGCGGCGCCTACGAAATCCACATTGTACATTGGTAAGTAGGCGTCGAGACTCGAGCAGCCAAACCAATCGAGAGTTAACCATTCGCTCCATCACTTTACAGACACAGCTGGTAAGCGAGATAGGTCGATAACTGGAAGGCAAGTGCTTGTCCTTCCCCGGCTTAGGAATCGGGACAACAATAGACTCGCGCCAGCATGCGGGAACATGTCCCTCAATCCAGATGCGATTGTATGTACGAAGAAGAAAACCTTTACCTGCAGGAGAAAGGTTCTTCAGCATCTGAATATGAATAGAATCAGGCCCTGGAGTGGAGGACCGTGATCGGCCAAGTGCGTTTTCGAGTTCCCGCATGGTGAATGGGGCATTATAACTTTCACGGTTCGAGGAGCGGAAGTTAGGTGGCCTAGCCTCCTCTGCCTGTTTGCGGGGGAGGAAGGCAGGGTGGTAATGAGCGGAGCTCGAAACCTCTGCGAAAAAGCGGCCAAAGGCATTGGAGACATCCTCAGGGGCCACAAGGACGTCATTCGCGACCGTCAAGCCAGAAACTGGTGAGTGGACCTTAGTGCCAGATAGCCGGCGCAGGCTACCCCAGACAACAGAAGAAGGAGTAAAACTGTTGAAGGTGCCTGTGAAAGCAGCCCAGCTGGCTTTCTTGCTTTCTTTAATAATACGACGACACTGAGCACGTAATCGTTTATAATTGATACAATTCGCCACTGTAGGGTGGCATTGAAAGGTGCGTAAAGCATGTCGACGAGCACGTAAAGCGTCTCTACATGCTGCGGTACACCAGGGGACTGGTACGCGATGTGGAGAAGAAGTAGGGTGAGGGATGGAATATTCAGCAGCAGCGAGAATGACTTCCATGAGGTGTGCGACCTGACGATCACAGCTTGTGAAGGTTTGATCCTGAAAGGTCGCCCTGGAAGAGAAGAGCCCCCAGTCTGCCTTGGAGATGGTCCAACTAGAGGAGCACGGAGAGGGGGTATGCTGTAGGAGATGGATAACACACGGGAAGTGGTCGCTCGAATATGTATCAGAAAGTGCATACCACTCAAACCGGCGTGCAAGTTGGGGAGTACATATAGAGAGGTCTAAATGGGAATATGGTGTACATGAAATATGGGACACATCAAAAATAGAAAATATTCATTATCACTTACTTCCATGGAGCTTACATGACAGAAAACTAATTTCAGCTGCCAAGAGACTTCAGCATTTATACATATAACTTTTGATGAAAAAATCACGATAACACTACTGTCCTGCCATGTGAGACTTAAAAATGAAATGTCAGGATAGTTTTGGTTCTGCTGGCCAGAAGTCATATGACTTTCTCCAAGCCACAAAATAATCTAACCTCACAGCCATGACCATAAGGTCATCAGCAATGATCTATTAACAACACTGAGACAGTGTCCAGCTAGATAATCATCATCATCCAACTTACCAATCTTAGGTTGAATGATGGCATATTACGCAACATAAGCTTTGTTCATTACACTACCTTTTTGCATAGCTGAAATATACTGTCACCATGAAAATATAATGTAACACCACCAATTAAAAGCACTGCCTTCATGACTATGTGTCTTCTAACTTTGTTGACATAAAATGGACATATACAAAGCATGTAATGCAACAGAGCTGCAAGTGCCATATGACACAGTTCCTTTTTCATCCAAAATCCAAATGTTTTCTTTACACTCAGGTCTATCATCCTATTTATAATTTACTAACATTTTTCCTTTTAATCATATAGTGTCCTACACCAGTTCCTTCATTAGAGACTCTTTCGGAACATTACATGAAATAGTTTTCCCTTCATGCTGACTCTTAAAAAAATAATTTTTGGATGGACTGTTTTCCTTTTACCAGGCTTCAAGACCTGGGATGGGTCCACTTGCTTGTTTCTGAGGGGTGTCTGTCTCTGAAAACTGCATCTATCCTTTAGTTCTTGCCTTCCATATTCTTAAGTGAGCCCTCCAGAAAGTTTTCGATGCTGTGCTCTAAACCCTCCTGCTGCATGATGACTTGCCATTCTCAAGCACTCAGTCATCTCACCTTATGACAATGAATGCCTTGAGACTTCACTTGCTATAGCAAATTCTGATTGCAGTTCTTAATCAAAAATGAAATATGTCATGATTGATAGCTTGTATAACAATGTAGTTCATACCAGTTGATCTTAATATAAAAGACTAAACACAGACATGATATGTTCCAACCTTCTTTCTTATCTGGATCTGCTGTTGTGATTCCAGGACTTGAAAATGAATGAAGTCACTGAGATTACATATTGCTGCCATGTTTCAACCCAACATAAAGAAACTTCTAGAGGAACAGAGATTACTGCATAATAGGTGTATAGATAGAGAGATGATGAGTAAAACTTGTTTGACTGCCAAGAGAACAATGCATGATGCCTTCAGTGACTACGATAGCAGCATACTGTCATGCGATTTTTCACAGAATCCAAAGAAATTCTGGTCATATGCAAAGGCTGTTAGAGGCACCCAGATCAGTGTGCAATCCCTAGTGGATGAGATGGGAACTGAAATTGAGGGTAGCAAGCAAAAGTTGAAATGTTTAACTCTGTTTTCAAATTTTCCTTTACAAAGGAAAACCAAGGAGAATTGCCCCAGTTTAATCCCAATACCACTGAAAAGATGAATGGAATAGGTATTTGTGTCAGTGGTGTTGAGAAAAAAATGAAACTGTTAAAATTGAACAAAGCTCCAGGCCCAGATGGAATCCCTGTCACATTGTACACTGAATTTGCAGCTGAGTTAGCCCCTCTTCTAACTATAATCAAGCATAGATCCCTCAAACAAAACACTGTGCTCAAGTCTTTGTGAAATGAACAGGTCACACCCTTCTATAAGAATGTTATTAGGAGTGATCCCCAAAACTACCGTCCAGTATACTTAACATCAATTTGTTGGAGAATCTCAGAGCATACAGTTCAAATGTAATGATGTATCTTGAACAAAATGATCTCCTCAGTGCCAACCAACACGCATTTTGGAAACATTGATCATGTGAAATCCAACTTGCAGTTTTCTTGCATGATATACTGAAAGCATGATATACTGAAAGGCAATCACATAGATGCAGTATTTCTTGATTTACAAAAACCACTTGAATCAGTATCACACCTACATTTGTTGCCAAAAGTATGGCCGTATGGGGTATAAAGTGAAATTTGTAACTGGATTGAGCACTTTTTCCTAGGGATGACACAGCATGTTATCTTGAATAGAGAGTCATTGTCAGATGTAGAAGTAACTTTGGGTGTGCCCCAGGGAAGTGTGTTGGAACCCTTGCTGTCTGTATTCTATATTAATGACGTTGCAGATGATATTAATACTAAAATGATGCAGTTATCTATAATGAAGTACTATCTGAAAGAAGTCACATAAATATTCAGTCAGATCTTGATAATATTTCAAAGTTGGGCAGATATTGGCAGATTGTTCTAAATGTTCAGAAATGTAAAATTTTGCACTTCAAAAAACAAAAAAACATCGTATCCTATGGCTATAATATCAATGACTCACTCTTAGAATCAGCCAACTCATACCAGAGCCTGGGTGCAACACTTCATAGGGATATGAAATGGGATGATCACTTAGTTTCAGTCATGGGTAAAGCAGGTGGTAGACTTCAGTTTTTAGGTAGAATACTGGAGAAGTGCAAGTAGTCTACAAAGGAGATTGCTTACAAATCACTCATGTGACCAGTTCTAGAATATTGCTCAAGTGTGTGGGACCTGTACCAGATAGGACTAACAGGAGATATTGAATGTATACAGAGATGAGGAGCACAAATGGTCACAGGTTTGTTTAATCCATGGGAGAGTGTCACAGAGATACTGAAGGAGCCGAACTGGAAGACTCCTGAAGATAGACATACACTATCCTGAGAAAGTCTAATAACAAAGTTTGAAGAACCAACTTTAAATGATTACTCTAGGAATATGGTATAACCTCCTACATATTGTTCACATAGGGATTTTGAGGATAAGATTAGAATAATTGCTGTACACACAGAGGCACTGAAACAATCATTCATTCTGTGCTCCATACATGAATGGAATAGGATGAAACCCTAATAACTGGTACAATGGGATGTACCATCTGCCATGCACCTCATGTGGTTTGCAGAGTATAGATGTAGAAATGTAGAAGTATTATAAGCTGTATAATATTTCATCAATGTAAAGTACTATTTTTCAGATAAGGCTATGTGATTTCCACGTCAGTTATGTATCACTACTTTCTCTTTATTTCACTAACATTCAGCCTTCAACTGCGGAAGATAGATAGATAGACAGCCAGACAGCCAGCCAGACAGAGAGAGAGAGAGAGAGAGAGAGAGAGAGAGAGAGAGAGAGAGAGAGGAGAGAGAGGGAGGAATGAAGGAGCAGATGCATTTGATTATGCAGTACAGCGATGCAAGATGTCAGCAAGGGCTGGTGAAGAAAGGTTATTTGCATGTCCGGATATCAGAGGTAGAGGTAGCATGTGACAGAGCAGAGTTACATGAGTTTGGTCACTAATGGCTTGATGGTCCTTTAGCAGGCAAGTCCCAACTTGAGAGGCATAGAACACTGTTAATATCTATCCAGCATTTTGTCAACTACTCTTTTCGACTTGGGTCACAGTTACTGTCCCTGCCTAGAGGTAAATGGTTCACTTTTCCTTCTTGAGATGTGACACTTTCTCTTTAAAAGTATCTAGCTTCCTCAACATGTGAATCTTTTTACTTTTTTTAACTGCTCTTTATGCTTTGGTAGTAATTTTTGGTGGAATTGCATCATGGTCACTGACACATATAAACATCGACACCCTCAAAGAGGGGACTGGTCTATTTGTTGCCACTTGGTTTAATATATACCTAGCATGATGGGCTTATAAACTATTTGTTGTAAACAGTTTTCAGAGAAAGCTTTTAGTATTGTCTTACAAGCTGTCTTGTCATACCCAGCATTTCTAAAATTGTAATCATCCCAATGAATTACTTTATGATTAAATTCTTCTCTAATGTTATGGTATGCTTGGGGAGCATAAGTACAGTATAAGACAGTGGAGATATTCTCTAAAGTTTTCAGTTTCAGTTGATGGTGAAACTGGTGATCAGTAGGACACAAATGTACATTTATGCTCACTCTTAATACTAATTGTTTCCAAAATGCTCTCTCTCTCCTGTCATAGTGGAAATGAGTTTGCTGACTGCTATAACTAAAGGCAGGTCCACACTGAGCGCGCCGCGCCGCGCCACGCAAAACGGCTGGGCGGGGCTCTGCACGCTCAGTGTGGATGGCGAACTGCGCTGCGCCGCGTCGTGCCACGCTGCACAGTTTTCTGGCTGTTGTTGGTACATCAAAGGAAGTGGCGCGTTGGTGCGCGCTCAGTTTAGACGGGGCTTCGGCCTGCTCCATCTTCAGACCGTGCGCGCGCTCCAACTGGAACACAGTGCGTGCCTCGGAGCGGCGTGGTGGGGTGTGGACGGCGCACTCTTCCCTGTCACAGCTGTGCGTGGGCTGCAGCAGCGCGGTGCGCTCAGTGTGTACCCGCCTTAATATACCACCATCCTTTCGATGTGCACTTAGTTTAACTCCATAATCTCTCTGCTGTCAGTTTCGGATTTCAGTCAGTTTTCTGAACCTGATTATATGCAAGCTCCACTGGACAGAGTCACCTAATCTAAAAAAAAGTCTCTTGTTATTTCCCAATCACAGTCAGATATGTGGATACCAACATCCAAGTATGACCCTGCAGCCCAGATGACAAGCATTCTCTGTCATGACACACACCACCAGCTGCAGCTGATTGCACTCTGTTCCTCAACGCCTGACAGAACAGCCTATTGAACTTGTTGAATGAGTCCTGAAATTATCCTTCTTATCCCTTTATGTCATTTCCTTAAGGGGTACTATTATTCACTCTACATTTGAACAACTTGCAATTAACAGACCCAAAACCTTTCTGAATTTCTTTCCCCTTGACATGGAACATAGCAAGTTTCCCATCAGGTGAAGTGCATTACACAGGGTCAGCTTCAGTTACAAGAGGAGGCAGCACCTCAAACTACTTGTAATGGGATATATGAAGTACTACTTTATGCGGCTCTGAGACGTACTACTGACGTGTCATCCACAGTCAAGTTGTGAAATATGATAAGTCCTGTATTTCCTGGAGAAATATCCATGGGTGAAGATAATACTTCTCCTAGGGAAGCTCAAATCTGCTGCATCACAGATTCTTGCTGGTAACTGATTTCCATGCTATATTATTGAAAGAAAGTGAAGTGTCATGTTAAGAAATCCAACAAACACACACAATGAAACAGAATCTTGTTGTACCATTGGATCTGCTCCTGTTCTTCATATAGTGGAACTTCAATTTTATGTTGTGTGCTTTTACATTTTCATTATTCTTGACCATAAATTTGTAGCCCCTGTGAAAAACTGATAAGATCAATGCTAAAAATTACCTTTTATTTATTTATTTACATGGCAAGTTCTATAGGACCAAATTGAGGAGCAAATCTCCAAGGTCATGGAAAGTGTCAGTACATGATATTACAACACAAAAGTAATAACAGATAAAAATAAAAAGTTTATGAACCCAAAAAAAGTCTGGCCATAAGTTTAAATAAATGCAATCAACAATACAACAAGAATCAGCTAAATTTTTCAAGGAACTCCTCGAAAGAATAGAATGAGTTACCCATTAGGAAACTCTTCAGTTCTGATTTGAAAGCATGTGGATTACTAAGATTGTTGAATTCTTGTTGTAGCTTACTAAAAATTGATGCAGCAGTATACTACACACTTTTCTGCACAAGAGTTAAGGAAGTCTGATCTAAATGCAGGATTGATTTCTACCGAGTACCAACTGAGTGAAAGCTGCTTATTCTTGGGAAGAAGATAATATTCATAACAAGAAATGACAGTAAGGAATACATATATTTTGAGAGGCCAATGTCAAAATACCCAGAGTTGTGAACAGGGATTGATAAGAGGTTTGTGAACTTACACCACTTATTGTCTAAACAGCCCATTTCTGAGCCAAAAATATCCTTTTCGAATGGGAAGAGTTACCCCAAAATATAATACCATATGACATAAGTGAATGAAAGTAAGCAAAGTAGACTAATTTTTGTGTCGAACAACTGCTCACTTCAGATACTGTAATAATAGCAAAAATGGCATCATTAAGTCTTTCAACAATATCCTGAATGTTGGCTTTCCACAACAGTTTACTCTCTACCTGAACACCTATGAATTCGATCTGTTCAGTTTCACTAATCATAGGGCCATTCTGTGAAATTAAAACGTCAGGTTTTGTTGAATTGTGTGTTAGAAACGGCAGAAAACTGAGTCTTATTGTGATTTAGCGTTAGTTTATTTTCTACAAGCCGTCAACTTATGTCATGAACTGCACTATTTGAAAACGAGCCAATGTTGCACACAACATCCTTCACAACCAAGTTAGTGTCATCAGCAAACAGAAATATTTTAGAGTTACCCGTAATACCAGAGGGTATTTTATTTATATAAATAAGGATCAGGGGTGGCCCCAACACTGATCCCTGGTGCACCCCCCATTTGACTGTACTCCACTCAGACCCCACATCACACCCATTCTCAACACTGTGAGTAATGGCCTTTTGCTGTCTGTTGCTAAAGTAAGAGGTGAACCAATTGTGAGCTACTCCCCATATTCCGTAATGGACCAACTTCTGGAGCAATGATTTGTGATCAACACAATCAAACACCTTAGTTAAATAAAAAAATATGCATAGAATTTGAAACCTTTTGTTTAACCCATCCAGTACCTCACAGAGAAAATAGAATATCATTTTCAGTTATTAAACTACTTCTAAGGCCGAACTGTACATTTGATAGCAAGTCATGTGATATAAAATGATAAATTATCCTTACATACACAGTATTATCAATAACTTTAGTAAATACTGATGGCATAGAAACAGGTCTAAAATTGTCTAAATTATCCCTTTCTTTCTTTTTATAATGTGCCTTTACTACTGAGTACTTTAATCATTCAGGAAACTGACCATTCTTAAAGGAAAAATTACAAATATAGCTAAATACAGGGCTAACATGTGCAGCACAGTACTTTACTTCATCTTCAGTGAATTAATTATTTAAATATCTTCAACATTTCGCAGCCCTGGTAGCAGCTGTATAAATATTAATTTTAATATTAAAAACAAACAGCCTCAGTTGCACTGTTTACCCAGAATTTACCTAGGTTTCAGTTGGGATAACTCAACCTTCTTCAGATTAACAGTATCTATCATTTGTCCATATTTGACATCTTCAAGCTATAACTACAAATTCATAATTTATCATCAGACTCTAAAACTTATCTGGCACTGCCTCGGCCCCACTTCGTGACTGCGATGCAGCAGCCACGAGTGCTGTACTGCAACTTTTACACCTAGTACCCCATTCATAATGTTCTAATGGAAACCAACTCTCAAAGACTATGATAAATGCTTTAAGGAAAGCATTATATTTGTCATCTATGTTATTGGCACTATAAACATACTGCAACTCTTGTTCCTTGATGAGGTTTAAGAAATTCTCTTTTGCAGTTGGATTAACTTTCCTACATAGTTTTAATTATATGTGACATTTGTTTGAGTACAAAAGCCTTTTAGTGTTAAAATTCGTGTATCATGGTCTGAAAGGCCATTCACCCTTTTACGAACAGAATGCCCATCTAGTAATGAAGAATGAATGAAAATATTGTCTATGGGTGTGCTACTGCTCCCCTGCACCCTAGTTGGAGGAAACACAATCTGCATTAGATCATATGAATTTAGGAGATCTACCATCATTTTTCTTGTACTGTCATATACAAAATTGGTATTTAATTTACCACATATAACTAAGTTTTGGTACTTCCTATAAAGTGAACTAAGAACCCCCTCTAGCTTGAGCAGAAATGCTCTGAATTTCAGAGTTATGGTACCTATAAACAACAAAAATTAGAAGTATAGTTTCACTAAATTAAACTGTGCCTGCAGAACATTCAAATATCTGTTCAGTGCACTGCCATGATGTGTCTACGGACACAAATGGAATTCTGTTTTATACATACATGGCCACTCCCTCCACACAAGGAACTCTTTGAAAAACCTCAATTCTGCATTCTTACTCGATATCTCGCTTGACTTCCTATTGACATTTGATATGACTGAATGAGTTACAAGTTGCAAAAAAGACAGAAGGTTCGCACTGTGGGTTGTGTTGGGTAAGGGAATATTTTAGGCCATTACAGAGAGGAGAGATGTGAGAGAGGACATGCTGATGTAATCCAAGATCAGCATTGCCAACACAATCTGCAACATTTAGCTTCACCACTCAGTTATGATACAACTACTGCTATGTTGTGGCAGAAATGGAAAAACAGGATACTCGACACTAAGTGTTCTGGAATGAGCCAATATGTGACTGATGGATCTCAGCCGCCATCTTTCCTTATGCCACTTATAACTCAGTCTAGTCTTTTTGCATGTATTTCTAATGTACTGTATTCAGCAATAGTACTGATTACCAGCCTTTTAAATTCAAACACTGAGTCTTGAAGAATATTCTGTCAGAATCGAGGAAAATCAAGCACTTCTGCTGTTGAGCTCTTATTGGCAGGCAATTTGTTACTGTTAGTACTACAATGTTAATGTTGTCTTAAAGAGGCAACAGTGGTTTGCTATGATTTGTGTTATCTACCATTCTTTAGATATTTTGGCTTTTTGCTGTTTAAGCTCTGTGTGTATCATTGTCTGCCCTTAGTTGCAAGCTATTACACATATCAATAAACACTGCAAAAACAGGCTTATTTCCGTGCTTCATTTACTGCACCTGATCACAGGTTATGGGCCCAGGTTCATAAATCTGTTTTTCAGTGTAGTGACAGAGATTTTTTTGATGGTATCATGCATAATTTGACATTACTGGTGTAGTGTTGGCGTTGTGCAATGGAACAATCTATGCATCAGTTTCAGTGTTTAAAGTTGTCTGGAGGGAACAGTTGGGCTGTGTGGAAATTCCAAATGGAAGTGATATTCAGAGGAAAAGGTCTTTTAGATATTGTGAGTGGCACTGTTACTAAGCCACAACAGGAGAATGAAGCTGAAGTAAAAATATGGCTGCGAAAGGATGCAAAAGCACAAGAACATATTGTGTCACAGATTAGCACCACTCACTCACCCGCTTTCATGTATGGCATTAGCTGGCATGTGGAAGAAACTAAAGACTTTCTATGAAAAAGAGTCCAGTATCCACATACAGCAGCAAATGTTTTTCTTGCTTCAGTTTGGTGATGACTTGGTGGCTACAGTTATGTCAAAAATAGAAGAAATCAACACAAAATTGAAGCAAGTGGGTAGACTACTTTTGGATAAAAATGATAATAACAAAAGTGTTAATGTCATTGCCAGAGTGATATAAACATTTCTGTTCAGTGTGGGAGTCCATCCTCTTTGAGAAGTAAATGCTTAATGAGTTAACTTCAAGATTTCTCATTGAGGAAGAGAGAAATGATCAGTCCGACCAGTGTAAGCAAGCAGCAAAATATTACCTGTTATGCTTGTGGTAATGATGTCCATTATGCAAAGGACTGTAAAAGTAAAGCAAAGAGAGAAATTATTGTAAGGACAGAGGTCATTTGACGTCAGATTGCAGGCTGTTGAAATCAAAGGAAGGCAAAAAGGTTCAGGACATAAATGCCTTTATGTGTATAAATCAAGGCTCTGACCTAAAAGATTATTGGATCATGGATACAGGTGCTGTGCAATAAGAGAGAACTGTTTAAGAAACTGTACATTGTGCAAACCTCAATGAAAGTTACTGCAGGTGTCGGTAAGCTTCTTGATGTGATTGAGCACGGTACTGTGAAATTGTATGAATGGAACAGAGATAAATTTATCAAAACAGTACTTAGTGGAGTACTGAAATTCAGTTGGCTTTCTGTAGGGGCTGTGTTAGACAAAGGTATGTGTTTAGTGTCAACTAGGTACAGTAAGAATTCTTGAACAGAGAAGATGAAGTTCCTTCATAATCCAAATGTGTCAACAACAACAAGTTGATGATAGCATACCTCAATAAATCAAAATATTCCATGTGAAAAAACATGCATTTTGTATAGTTGCAATGATAGAACAAATATACCCTCATGAATTATAAAGCAACTATGGACAATATGGCCACACAGTCGAAGAAAATTTATCACATGTTGTTTTCATGAAACAGAACCCAATCAGAAATGTCAATAGTTTGTTTGGCATATGTGGGTATAACACACACCTGGCTGACAGTAATGATGTGAGTGAGCTTTTGCCAGTCAATATTGATAGTGGTCTGGTCAATTTATCAAAACGTGTTGCAAACTTGAGTGTCTGGTATAAGAAATTGTGCCATCAGAGCATTACACATGTGAAAGAGTTTCTGCCACATAAAAGAGTGAGCTTCATAGATGACTTTGTCACTTGTCAAGAATGTTTGGCAGATCAACAACATCACTTGCCTTTCCCTGTCAGTTCGTCAAGAGCTAATGCCTCATCTGAACTGGTTGATGCAGATGTCTGCAGGCCCATGGATACACATTTGCTTGAAGGAACAAGACGTTTTTGCTTTTGAAGGATGTGTACTCTTGTAATTGAAAAATATTCTTAATGAAACAGAGGAATGAACTTAAAGGTTTGATTACAAATTTCACTGCAAAAACTGAGAGAGAAACTGGTCTGAAAATTAAAATTTTACGGAGTGATAATGGACTGGAGTTTATGAATACTGACATAGGTACATTTTTTAGTGGAAGTGGCATAACCCATCAAAGAAGCACCTTGGTAGAAGTTACTCATTTAGTGATTTCATGAATGCCCAAACATTTCTGGGCTGGAGCTATTAACACAGCAGCTTATGTACTAAATGAAATTGTCCAATTCCTGTACAAGGTGAAATTCCTGTTGAAGCTTTTTATGTTGGAGAATTACCCTTAGCAGATTTGAAAATATTTGGAACTTGTGTGATTGTCTTTGTATCCAAAGAAAATAGACTGAAACTAGACCCCAAAAACAAGATAGGTTTATTTCTGGGTTGTGATAATGATGTGAAGGGATACAGAATATTTGTATCTTCCACAAAGAGAATTAAAGTGTATCGAGATGTAATTTTCTTACCACCAGCAGTATCAGAAAGAAAGAAGGAAACTGATGTTCAAGTAAAAGAGTCAGATGCTATTTGTTCTGATGATAAGAGCATAGATAAAGCTTTTATTCAGAGGAATGGAAAGAAGAAATGAGGACTGACATTGTGGAAAAAAGTAAAAGTCTGCCTAGAGAAGAACAAGAAATCAGTGAAGACATTGAAAACAGAGACATTTGTTTTTAGGATGCAGAGGAAGATGTAGTTTTTGCTGACAAGAAGACATATAATCTCAGACCAAGGAGGAAAATTCAACACCCAAATTACGTGGAGGATTATGAGTTGCACCTGTTGTCAGCAGTGAATGATGAAGACCCAGCACCTACACTGAAGCATTGTCAAGTAGTGAAGCTAAAAATTCAAAAGATGACATAGCAAGAAAACTGCAAGCCCTGGAAGAAAACAACACATGGGATTATGTATGTAAGCCTAATGACTGTGATGTTATTGACACAAAGTGGGTTTTTAGATGAGAAAGAGATGAAAAAGGTAATGTTGTTTCTTATAAAGCTCGTCTTGTAGCAAAAGGTTTCCAACAAAGCTTGTCTTATTCAGAGATATACAATCCAGTAGCAAAACTAACTTCAGTGGGATTTTTCCGGTTTTTGTAATAAGAATAACTTCCCATCTATCAACTGGATGTTTGTAGTGCATTTCTCTAAGGAGAGATAGTTGGAGACTTTTATGTTAAATTACCTACCAGATGCTGCAGTAAAATGAATCGTAAAGTTTGTAAACTTAGAAAGGCTCTGTATGGTTAAAAGGCTCATCCAAAAATTTGAATATTAAATTTCACACAGTAATAGCTGGCTTAGGATTTGTAAGAAGTGATTTTGAGTATTGCTTGTGTGTAAAGACAGAAAATAGAGATAAATTATACTTACTTGTTTACACTGATGATCTGTTGATAGCCTCCCCAGAGTGAAATTGACAATTTAAAGCTGTTATTGGGTGATAACTTTAAAATGAAAGATTTGGGTATGATTAGGAAGAACCTGTCATTCCTATCCTACAGAGATGCACATAGAAACAGGGATGTCACAACTTTATACAAATTGTAAATTGTGGTTTATTAGTCTCATAATGTACATAACTTAAGTCGTTTGATTCAGGTACAGGTGACATGGCAAAATTGCGATAAAATTTCACCATAAGCATATAACAACTGATGTTAACAAACAGCCAATATGGCAGACAGCATAAATTTCAAGTGTGTTAGCTCTACAAATATAAACATAAAATGAGCAAAAAATGTATGACATACATAAAAAATCAGTGTTTACTGCAATCTTAAATGCACTGTGTGTAATATTAGCACTCAAGTGTCCAGAAAGACAGTCTAGAAATAGTGAACTACCGGTATGTGTATGTACTCAAACGAAATGGCTCCTGAGTGTGATGTGCGCAATGTTCTTGATTGATTGATTGATTGGTCCATTTTAATCTGCAGCTGCACAATGCGCAAGAGATATGCGGATTTTTATGTTAATATTAACAATTCTACATATAGCATACCTTTGTACATAACAATACACATTAAAACATCAATAATGATGAATACTTAAATAAATGTTGTTACGCTATATACAAGGAGATAATACACAAATGTTCTTCTGTATGAGACAACATTGGGTTAAGGTAGAAAAATTTTTTTTTGTAGATATTCATTTACCGTGTAAAAGCATTGATCAACCAAGGACGACTTCAATTTAGATTAGAAGTGACCAATGTTTTGTATGTGTTTAATGATATCTGGTAAGGCATAGTATAGTTTGATACTAGGATTTATAAAACTGTTTTGAAATAACTTTGTGTTGGCACATTGAACATGTACATTCAGTTTTTGTCTTGTATCATAGCTGTGTATTGTATGATTTTGAGTCATCCTTTTGTGTGTAAGTTTTGCTTTAAATGCATTATATTTTTAAGTATGTATATACAAGGAAGAGGCAGGATCATCCTTTTTTGAAACAATGGTCTACATGATTTGCGATTATCTACCCCTTACATTATTCTCATAATTTTTTTTAAATTTTGAATGTTTTGATGGTATCTCCAGAATTTCCCCAGAACATAATCCCATACCAGAGGTGAGATTGTACGACTGCATAATACACACACTGAAGAGTGTTGTAGCTGGTACAATTTTTTAATGTAAGCAACACAAAACAAGGAGTACTTAATTTTTTGTTCATTTGCTCAATATGTGCTTTTCATTTCAAGTTGTCTAGTAGATGAAGCCCAAGAAATTTGGTACAGGGTGTTCTGGTAATTGTCTGTCCATATAGCTCTATCTGGGTGATATCAGATTTTTTGTTAGTGCTGTGTGTATATCCATAGCTAGTGTTTTACAAGATTTTCTTCTGAGTTTCCTGTAATTAGAACACTCGTATCATCAGCAAATTGTAATATTTTACTGCTGTCATTGCTTATGTTTAGGTCATTTACATAGAGTAAGAACAGAACAGGACCAATTACTGATCCTTGTGGCACACCATATTTAACAGTCAGTAGTTTGGAAAAATATTTCCTAATGACATTTTCCCTTTCCTTATCTATTTACGCATATTGTTCCATGTTCTTAAGAGCTGAGCCAGTTGTTAGCTGTTCCCTTAATGCCAAGATTTTCTAGCATGTGTAGCAATTTGTCATGATTTATGGTGTCAAATGCCTCTGACAAATCTAAAAATATGACCACGGTAAGTTTTTTGTTGTCTAATGCTAACAGCACCTCTAATAGAAAGGAGTGAACTGATGATTCGGTTGAGCACTTTGCTCTAAATCCATGTTGAGATTCTGACATAATGCCATTATCCTCAAAGACATCTGTTATTCTCTTATTGAAGAGCCTTTCTAATATTTTTGAGAAAACAGACAAAAATTCCAATAGTCTGTAGTTGGACATATCATCTTTGTTTCCTTTCTTGTACAAAGGCTTTACTTTTGTTATTTTCAAACACAAAGAAAAGTTCCTGCAGCAAAAGATAGGTTACATAGGTTAGTTAACAGCCCAGTAATCAGGTCCCCACATTTCTTTATAATGAAATCAGGTATATCATCCACTCCTGCAGAGTGTTTCATCTTGAGACTCTTTATTATACCTGTACTTCTTCTACATTTGTTGGGTATAGGAACATTGATTTGCTTGAGACTTTTTTCCCTGTTTCTGTATGCTGCTTTCTATTGGAGGTCAGTTGTAGTAGTTTCTCTGTTACATTTATAAAATAGTTATTAAACATATTAGTTACTACTTCTGGGTTATTAATGTTTTCCAAGCTGGCCTTTAGTAGAATATTATTAACTCTATTTTTGTCAGATTTGGTTTCTTTCTTTACAACTTGCCAGTATGCTTTGGTTCAGTTTGAAGCATTTTCCATGTACTTGTCTTTGTCTCATTTCTTTGCATTCTTTATTATTTTATTTAAGATAGATATATATTTTTGGAAGTAACTATCAAACTTCAGGGTTGTGTTGTAACTTCTTGCAATATTGTGTAGGTACTGTTTTCTAGCATGAGATTTCCTTATACCACTAGTAATCCACTTGTTGCATTTAGTGGTTTGCATTGTTTTGGCTTTCAATGGAGAAGCAAGATGATGTACAAGAGTGGGGGAAACTGCCTAAGAAAAGCACTCCCTTAAAGATAAAGTGTGATGCTGTTACTTGTAGTTTAACTGAAATTGTGGTGATAACATGTAAATTTATCTGTTTCATGATGAGAAAATGTGAACTCCCATGTATCCCACTCTCTTGAGCATTCACTTGAACCTCTTCTCAAGGAATAATTGTTCTTGTAAAATAAACCAATGTCTGGGCCATGTGATGTATAAATGTTAATGTACTACCGTAATTGCATCAATTGACTTGTTCTATATTACTTGTACACTGGCTGTATAATATGTAATAACAGGACGAAAAAAATAAATAAACAAATAAATAAATAAATAAGATCAAAATAATATTTAATTATGTTCATGAATGTCTGAAACTTATCAGAAATATTTTCTATACTATACACTCAAGAATATAAAATGTAGACTGGCAATGGCAAGGAAAGCGTTTCTGAAGAAGAGAAATTTGTTAACATCGAGTATAGATTTAAGTCTCAGGAAGTCATTTCTGAAAGTATTTGTATGGAGTGTAGCCATGTATGAAAGTGAAACATGGACAATAAATACACTCCTGGAAATGGAAACAAGAACACATTGACACCGGTGTGTCAGACCCACCATACTTGCTCCGGACACTGTGAGAGGGCTGTACAAGCAATGATCACACGCACGGCACAGTGGACACACCAGGAACCGCGGTGTTGGCCGTCGAATGGCGCTAGCTGCGCAGCATTTGTGCACCGCCGCCGTCAGTGTCAGCCAGTTTGCCATGGCATACGGAGTTCCATCGCAGTCTTTAACACTGGCAGCATGCCGCGACAGCATGGACGTGAACCGTATGTGCAGTTGACGGACTTTGAGCGAGGGCGTATAGTGGGCATGTGAGAGGCCGGGTGGACGTACCGCCAAATTGCTCAACACGTGGGGCGTGAGGTCTCCACAGTACATCGATGTTGTTGCCAGTGGTCGGCGGAAGGTGCACGTGCCCGTAGACCTGGGACCGGACCGCAGCGACGCACGGATGCACGCCAAGACCGTAGGATCTTACGCAGTGCCGTAGGGGACCGCACCGCCACTTCCCAGCAAATTAGGGACACTGTTGCTCCTGGGGTATCGGCGAGGACCATTCGCAACCGTCTCCATGAAGCTGGGCTACGGCCCCGCACACTGTTAGGCCGTCTTCCGCTCACGCCCCAACATCGTGCAGCCTGCCTCCAGTGGTGTCGCGACAGGCATGAATGGAGGGACGAATGGAGATGTGTCGTCTTCAGTGATGAGAGTCGCTTCTGCCTTGGTGCCAATGATGGTCGTATGCGTGTTTGGCGCCGTGCAGGTGAGCGCCACAATCAAGACTGCATACGACCGAGGCACACAGGGCCAACACCCGGCATCATGGTGTGGGGAGCGATCTCCTACACTGGCCGTACACCACTGGTGATCGTCGAGGGGACACTGAATAGTGCACGGTACATCCAAACCGTCATCGAACCCATCGTTCTACCATTCCTAGACCGGCAAGGGAACTTGCTGTTCCAACAGGACAATGCACGTCCGCATGTATCCCGTGCCACCCAACGTGCTCTAGAAGGTGTAAGTCAGCTACCCTGGCCAGCAAGATCTCCGGATCTGTCCCCCATTGAGCATGTTTGGGACTGGATGAAGTGTCGTCTCACGCGGTCTGCACGTCCAGCACGAACGCTGGTCCAACTGAGGCGCCAGGTGGAAATGGCATGGCAAGCCATTCCACAGGACTACATCCAGCATCTCTACGATCGTCTCCATGGGAGAATAGCAGCCTGCATTGCTGCGAAAGGTGGATATACACTGTACTAGTGCCGACATTGTGCATGCTCTGTTGCCTGTGTCTATGTGCCTGTGGTTCTGTCAGTGTGATCATGTGATGTATCTGACCCCAGGAATGTGTCAATAAAGTTTCCCCTTCCTGGGACAATAAATTCATGGTGTTCTTATTTCAATTTCCAGGAGTGTAGTTTGGACAAGAAGAGAATAGAAGCTTTCAAAATGTGGTGCTACAGAAGAATGCTGAAGATAAGGTGGGTAGATCACGTAAGTAATGAGGAGGTATTGAATAGGATTTGGGAGAAGAGGAATTTGTGGCACAACTTGACTAGAAGAAGGGATCGGTTGGTAGGACATGTCCTGAGGCATCAAGGGATCACAAATTTAGCATTGGAGGGCAGCGTGGAGGGTACAAATCATAGAGGGAGACCAAGAGATGAATACACTAAGCAGATTCAGAAGGATGTAGGTTGCAGTAGGTACTGGGAGATGAAGGAGCTTGCACAGGATAGATTAGCATGGAGAGCTGCATCAAACCAGTCTCAGGACTGAAGACCACAACAACAACAACAACAACAACAACAACAACAACAACTATACACTCATGATTCTTGTTGGAGATAAATCTGGAATGTTTGTACTGCCCATGTGTGTAGTCTTCCTCATAAAATTAAAGGATGAATTATTGTTTCCACAAAAGCTTATAGCTTCTGCATGATGGTCTGCCAGTCCAGCTTTAATTACAGCTGATTTAATTTTTTTTGTAACTAATTATTATTTGGTCTATAGTAGTCCTAGAATGATTCATTTCACATGTAGGGGAGTGGATTGTAATCTCCAGATTATTGGCTGTTAATATGTTCATCAACTCAGATTTTGAATCTGTCTCCATTTTAGGTCTCCACATATAAGAATTGTTTTTCAGTTTGTTACTACTTTAGTAAAGTATCAATCTATAATTGCCTGAGAAGCTTTCAAAAAGTCCCATCCGAGAATGATGTCATGACTACACTCTTGTAAGATGATGAATTCTAAGGGCTGTGTATGGTTCCTTATACCAACACAAATAACACATCTTCCTGTAGGTTTTACATATTTTCCATTAGCCACCTTCAGCAGAGATGTTTTGTTGTTGATGAATATGGTTTTCTGGAACTGGCGACTGTACTTCTCTGAAATGACTGAATATGATGCTCCAAAGTCCAGCGTGGGCACCCATGAGGATATCGACATAGTTTCCTATCACACATTATCACAAATGACCAACAAGCTAATGTTCTAACAAATCCACTAAGTAAAATAAAATTTGAAAGAATTATAGCCTTTCTAGGACTTACTTAAGAGCTTGTAATTAGTTTTTGTAATGCTGATAATTAACGTTGAAGGAGGGTGTTAATGGTACAATGTTAATGTTATCTTAAAGAAGCTACATTGTTTTTCTTTGATCTGTGTTATCTTCCAGTCTTTAGATCCTTTGGCTGTTTGCTGTTTATTCTGTGTGTGTATCGTTGTCTGCCACTAGTTGTAATTTTGTTACACATTGCAATAAATTCTGCACAGACAGGCTATTTTCACGCTTCATTCACTGTGCTTGATCACAGTAAAATCTCCCCACATTCAGTGCAGCCACCACACCATGCTAAGCTCGTTTGACACGAGCGACTTTCATGTCAAAATCAACTATTCGAAGTGTGAGCACCTTTCGTGCCCTCATGAAAATCTGTAACCAACCATGACGCAAGTGTGTCTGTTGTGTGTCAGATTGTGCTGAATGTGGAGTTCTAAATTTCTGTGTGTGCTGCACCCTGCACATGAGCAGAGACAAGGGACTATGGAGCGTTGGAAGTTATAATGTAATATGGTCGAGCTCACTCCTATTATAGAAATGGAGTTTTTGCTTTCATATCTTCTTAATCTTTGTTACATTGCTTGCTTTGTTTTTGTGACACAATGAAAAGTTACACAAGATCCTGATATTTTTTCCTACCTACTAGTGTTCCACAGAAGAGATGAAGTATCTAGAAGCCAGAAGCATTTACATATTACAGAAAAAAATCTACACTATTCATAAATAAGACCAGAAATAGATAAGCATGTTTTAATGAAAATTACTTCAATAGTGAAAAAGTCAGAAATACTGGAAGAAAATAATTTTCATTCTTATTTGACACTGAACAAGAAAACAAGATACAAATGACAAAGTGAAAGGGCGCTATTACATTCTATTTATTGTTTGATGTGTTTGCCAAGTAGATATTTCTAGCAAAAATACACTTTTACTAAGCTTTCAGTTCTCAGAAGTGTAGAGAATTTATCAAATGGCTTTTGCCAAGAACTTGCACTATGAATTCTGCTTTGGTCATAAATATACTCTATTGTCATTATTTGTTACTACATTTTGATTGTTACATAAAAAGAATAGTCTCTTATAACTTCACTTTCATTATTCAGATGCCACACTGCACACCAGACATGTATCACATTGGTAATTTTGGCACTAACATGTAAACAAAAATGACCAATCAAAACCGACATGAGACTACGGCGACAAAATGTCAGGCGCACAGTAGTAGCCACACTTGTCTCTAGTAGACCATTAAGACAAGAAAATCAATCCTGTAAATGTGCTGAAAATATAGTAAAGACTGGCAGCGGCAATAGAAGGCATGAAGGGAAACTGTAGCGATTGAGCTTTCATTTAAATGTACATTTTACACAGTGTACAAAAATTCACATCTCCACATGTCAGATTCTGACACCTTTACCGTACTTCAAAGTTTTTGGATGAATTCACCATATTTGTCAATCTTTTTTTCTTAGTTTTTACTTGCTGTTACACATCTGTGATTGTTTAAAACTGATGAAATTCATTACCAGAAATTATTCTATAAACATTCTATTGTACATTTAATTTCATTCACATATATACACTATGATCAAAAGTATCTGGACATCCCCAAAAACATACATTTTTCATATTAGGTGTACTGCCACCTACTGTCAGGTACTCCATATCAGCGACCTCAGTAGTCATTAGACATCATGACAGAGCAAAATGGGGCACTCTGCAGAACTCAAGGACTTTAAATGGTATTGGGTGTCACTTGTGTCATATGTCTGTACGCGAGATTTCCACACTGCTAAACATCCATAGGTCCACTGTTTCCAATGTGGTAGTGAAGTGGAAATATGAAGGAACACATACAGCACAAAAATGTACAGGCTGATCTTGTTTGTTAACTGACAGATACTGCCGACAGCTGAAGAGGATCATAATTTGTAATAGGCAGACATCTATCCAGACCATCACACACGAATTCCAAACTGCACCACGATCCACTGCAAGTACTGTGACAGTTAGGCAGGAGTGAGAAAACTTGGATTTCATGGTCAAGCGGCTGCTCATAAGCCACACATCATGCCAGTAAATGCCAAACGACGCCTCAATTGGTGTAAGGAGCATAAACATTGGACAATTGAACAGTTGAAAAATGTTGTGTGGAGTGATGATTTATGGTACACAATGTGTTGATCCGATGGCAGGGTGTGGGTATGGCAAATGCCTGGTGCATATCTGCCAGAGTGTGTAGCGCCAACAGTAAAATTCGGAGATGGTGGTGTTATGGTGTAGTCATGTTTTTCATGGAGGAGGCTTGACCCCTTGTTGTTTTGCATGGCACTATCACAGCACAGGCCTACATTGATGTTTTAATCACCTCCTTGCTTCCCAATGTTGAAGAGAAATTCAGGGATAGTGATTGCGTCTTTCAACATGATCGAGCACCTGTTCATAATGCATGGCGTGTGATGGAATGGTTACATAACAATAACATCCCTGTGATGGACTGGTCTGCATGGTGTCCTGACCTGAATCCTATAGAACACCTTTGGGATGTTATGGAACGCCGACTTCATGCCAGGCCTCACTGACTGACATTGATACCTCCCCTCAGTGCAGCACTCCGTGAAGAATGGGCTACCATTCTCCAAGAAACCTGCAGCACATAACTGACAGTATGCCTGCGAGAGTGGAAGCTGTCATCAAGGCTAAGGCTGGGTCAACACCATATTGAATGCCAGCATTACCGATGGAGGTCACCATGACCTTATAAGTCATTTTCAGCCAGGTGTCCAGATATTTTTGATCACATAGTGTATATACAGATTTTGTACATTATATTGGAGAGGGTTACGATTTTTAATCATGAATGCCAATTACATAAGTTTTTGCTCATATTTTGGGGGTTTTCCTCAATTCTGCATTTTTCTCAGTTTTGCGTTTATTAAGCCTGGATTGCACGAAAACACAAAATTGGGGTTAAACTTGCTCTACAACTGTATATCAAATAATCAAAAATACTTGTCTGTGCACTTTATGCATCATAATCAGGACTATCTTCAGTACTTCAAATTAGTTAACTGGTTATCTGAAAATAGATTGTCACTGAACTTAGACAAAACCACAATATAAGCACTTTATGTATCACACAGTGTGTGACCACATTGACACAATTAATACTCATTGGAAAATTAGTAAATGAAATGAAATATTCTAAATTGATAGGTTTTATTTTTATAGGAACCTAAATTGGAAACCAAACATTTAACAAGAAGATGCCAGAACCTGTGATCCATCAGTTTTGATTAGCTTTACCATACTAGTCAGAGGCAAGTCAAAAGCAACTCTCACAAGAATTTTTGTTCATTTTACATACCAGGTCTACAATCTACCAGTTTCCAAGAAATCAAAGTATTGGTGATTCATTAAAAATATCCTTGAGGAGGAAACCATGTGTTCATTCTGGTGGTGACTACATAGTATAAGGCCTGTGTTCAGGTCACAAATTCAATGCTTGTTGGTTTGAACTGACTTCTTCTACATCTGAAAACCTCTGTAAGGTGCGTGGAAGTGTGTGTGTCCATTGTACCAGTTATTATGGTTTATTCCTGATCAATTTATGTGTGGAGCATGGAAAGAACAATTGTTTGAATGCCTTTGCCCATGCAGTAACTTTTTTAATCTTATGCTCATTATCTCTGTGTGAGAAATACTTACGGGGGTCGAAGTATATCCCTAGAGTAACCACTTAAGGCCGATTATCAAAAAAAATTTATATACTTTCTCACACTCTCCCATGGATTAAACAAACCTGTGACTACTTGTGCTGCCCTTCTCTGTATGCATTAAATATCCCCATTAGTCCTACCTGCTATGGGTCCAACACACTTGAGCAATACTCTAGGGTCAGTCACATGACTGATTTGTAGACAGATTGCACTTCTCCAGTATGCTACCAGCAAACTCAAGTCTACCAACAGCTTTACCCACAACTGAACCTATGTGATCATTCCACTTTATATCCCTACAAAGTGTGACACCCAGGTTTTGTATGTGTTGGCGATTCCAACAGTGACTCATTGATATTATAGTCACTGGATACTATATTTTTTCGTTTTGTGGAGCGAAAAATTTTATATTTCTGAACATTTAAAGAAAGGTGCCAATCTCTGGACCATGTTAAAATTTTATCAAGTTCTGACTGAATATTTATGCAGCTTCTCTCAGGTAGTACTCCATTATAGATAACTGCACCATCTGCAAAAAGCATTATTTTGTATTAATATTGTCTGCAAAGTCATTAACATACAACATGAACAGCAGGAGTCACAACACACTTCCCCAGGGTACACCCAAAATTACTTCTACGTCTGACAATGACTCTCCATCCAAGATAACATGCTGTGTCCTCCCTATCAAAAGATGTTCAGTCCAATCACAAATAGCACTTGGATATCCCATATGATCATACTTTTGGCAATAGGTACTGTACTGAGCCAAATGCTTTTCAGAAATCAGGGAACACTGCATCTAGCTGGTTGCCTTGATCCAAAGCTTTCAGTATATCATGAGTTTGAGTTTCACATGATCAATGTTTTTGAAAACCATGCTGGTTAGCATTGAGGATGTCATTCTATTCAAGATACCTTATTACATTTGAACTCAGAATATGTTCTAAGATTCTAAAACAAATTGATGTCAAAGATATTGGATGGTAGTTTTGTGGATCACTCCTACTAACATTCTCATAGAAGGTTGTGGCCTATCCTTTTGACAAGAAATGGGCACAGTGTTTTGCTTGAGGGATCTACAATAGGTTATAGTTAGAAGAGGGGCTAACTCAGCTGCAAATTCAGTACAGAATCTGACAGGACTCCATCCGGGCCTGGAGCTTTGTTCAATTTTAACAATTTCAGCTTTTCTCAACACTACTGACACTAATATTTATTTCATTCATCTTTTCAGTATGAGGATTAAACAGGGGCAATTCTCCTTGGTTTTCCTTTGCAAAGGAACATTTGACAATAGAGTTAAACATTTCAATTTTTGCTTTGCTACCCTCAGTTTCAGTCCCCATTTCATTTTCTAGGGCCTAGACACTTAAGTTGGGTGCCACTAACAGCCTTTACATGCGACCAGTGTTTCTTTGGGTTCTGTGAAAGAGCACGGAGATTCCCTTTCATTATGAGCTGTTCTACTGGGTACATATCTATCCGGTGCATGGTCAACTATTCTGTTAAATGTGAGCCAGAGTTCCTCTACATTCTCCTGCTCTGCGCTGAAAGTTTTGAATTTGTTATTGAGATGTGACACTACTGATTTTTTATCTAGTTTACTGAGCATATTTATCTTTCTGCTTGTTTCAGTTGTTCTTTGTACTTTGGTAACCAACGCTGCCACAACCGCATCATGTTCACTGGTACCAGTTTCCAGGTGGACATCCTCAAAGAGGTCAGGTCTATTTGTTGCCATTAGATCCAATATATTTCCGATGTGCAAGTGAGCAAGTGAACTGAGGTTTTCTCTACAGTTTTCACTGAGTCTGGTGGGTGACAGAAGGATCCAATTATCATTTTATGCCCACCTCTGCTACTGAATCTTCCCCAAGCAATCTCACATGCAGCTTCAATTTCTACTACAGTGGATTTGAGTTTGAGGGGGAAGTTTGGGTCGGTTACACCAAACAACACTCCCATTTTGCAGTAGTTCGTTTATTCACCTGAACACATGAAAGGCTTACAAAGAACTAACTTGGTGGAACTGCCCAAAGACAATTTTAGCTTAGTTCAAAGACGATACTCAGATCGATGCTGGTGTCGACCACATTGGCGCCACAAGTTCACCAGGGAGAACAATGTTCTGGCCGTATATGAACTCAGCTATTGTACCTTTGAGGTCTTCCTTATGGATCGCATGAATGCCGAGTAGCACAAGGGGAAGGGCTTCTGTCCATAGAGAGTCATGGCATCGAAGAGCCGCTTTGAAAGTGCGGTGCCAGCACTCAACTAGCCCGTTACTTTGCAGGTGATATGCTCTGGTATGGATTCGCCGGATGCCACAGATATTACAAATCTCATTGAACAGGGCTGACTCAAATTGTCTGCCCTGGTCAGTCATGTTGATAGCTGAACATCCAAAATGCGATACCCATGACTCAACGAAAAATCGAGCAACATTTTCTGCCGTAATTTTGGGGAGGGGGACAGCCTTGACCCAGCGAGTTGTTCGGTCGATAGATGAGAGAACATAACGAAAGCCATTAGAGGGGAGGGGAGAGGGCTGACAATGTCAATATGAATATGCTGGAAACGCCCAGGAGGGATTGAAAAGGCGCTGAGGGGGGATGAAGTGTGCTTGTGTACTTTGCAGCATTGGCACACAAGGCAGGAGCGTGCCCATTGCTAGCAGTCTTTATTGACATTTCTCCACACAAAGCACTCTGCTATGAGACATGTGGATGCACGAACACCAGGGTGGGCTAAATTATGCAGTGTGTTGAAGACAGCTCAACGGAATGTGGTTGGGATGATGGGGCGTAATGTGCCCGTACTGTCGTCGCACCAGATCTCACCAGAAATGCCAGGAAATGTGGTACGGACTACATGTAGTGAAGAGGTAGAGTCTGAAATCAGGTTTTGTGTTTCCTCATTGGCGGGTTGGAGGTTAGGCAGTTCAGAGAGGTCTAACAGTGAATGGACGGCATCAACTCGTGAAAGGAAGCCAGTAACTATATTGTCAGCACCCTTTATGTGCCTGACATCGGTGGTGAACTGAGATATGAAGTCTATGTATCTGAAGCGGCGTGGAGACGGATCATCTGGCGGGTTTGTAATGTCTGCAGCCATGGGTTTGTGGTCCATTAAAACATAGAACGGGGTGTCCCTCAACGTCAGTCTTAAAATGCTTGATTGCTTCGTAGACCATGAGCAACTCCCTGTTGAATGCAGAATATTTCTGTTGTGCATTGGTGAGCATGCACAAGAAGAGCTGCAGAGGCGAAGTTTGGAAGTCGACTGTCTGGCTAAGGACAGCGCAGATGGCAGTATCGCTGGTGTCTGTGGTGATGAAAAGCTGTGCATTGGGATGAGGATGCGCGATGGTGCAGGCCTCGACAAGAAGATTTTTGAGGGCAGTGAAAGAGGCAGTCATAGCAGGGGTCCATGGAATGGGCCAAGATCCAAAAGTGTTGGTGCCTGCCAAGGTATCTGTCAGTGGAGCCTGAATCTACGCAGTTCAAGATAGATGTTGGCGATAATAATTAACTGTCCCCAGAAAGTGCCAGAGCTCTTTGAATGATGAAGGTCTGGGTAGGTTTAGTATTGTTTGTACTTTCTCAGGGGGTGGTGAAATGCCGTCGGCAGAGACCTGAAAACCAAGAAAAGTGACAGCGGGTTGATGTAGCTGCAATTTGTCCTGGTTGGTCTCGATGCCTGCTGCCGTGAGACTGTTCATAACAGTTTGCACATGTCGAATGTTGTCCTCGATGGAGGAGCTGAACACAAGAATGTCATCAAGATATGCAAAGCAGAATTTTAGTTCGAATAGCACTTCGTTGATGAAGCGTTGCCAGGTCTGGGTTGCGTTTTTCAGACCAAAGGGCATGATTCGAACCTGAAATAACCCAATCGGGGTGGTGATTGCTGTCTTCTCGATGTCTTCAGGTGCCATGGGGATCTGGTGGTAGGCCCATTTGAAATCAATGACAGAGAATGTGGTCACACCTGCAAGGGAACTGGTAAATTCGGCAATGTTGGGTGTCCATAATTGTTCATGCGTTTAATCGATAGTAGTCTCTGTACATGCGCCATGACCTGTCTTTCTTGGGTGTCATGTGTATCGGCGTAGACCAGCTATTGGCATAGGGTTCAAGGATGCCAGAGCTTATTAGTTCAGAAATCTGTTTTTTAAGGTCAGAGAGGCACTCGGGACAAAGTCGACGTGGTTTACTGGAGATCGGGGGAGCTGGCATGAGCCGAAGCTTGTGAACCGTGCCGTTGGTGACGATGGAAATGTTGCCAGCGGCACGGGAGGCGGTTTGTTTACAATGTGTGGCGGGTAGGGCTGGCGAGCCGTGGTTGTGGTGTTTGGGGCCACGTGGCAGATCCGACGGGAGCTGAGGCAGCGAAGTGTCCCAGGAGTCAACGTGACAAGATGGCCGCTGGCCCGAAGCAGTGGCACTATGGTCGGGTGAGCTCGGTAGAGCTTGTGAATCTAGTGAGTCCATTGTCCGAAGGCGTGGCCTGTGGCAGCACGGTCACAGGCAAAACGCTTGGTACGAGTGCACTGTTTGTGTTGTCAGTGGCGGTCACACAGCGGTGCGGAGGAGCCCAAGTTGCATAGTTTGAGATGCTGTCCACGTGGGATGGGGTAGGAGTTGTCAGTTCGAGAACACGTGACGCTCGTCGCGCATGCACACTTGTGTCTGGCCGAGTGTCAAATGCTGCCGTGTTAGGAGGGTGTGGCCTTCCGGAACTGTCAATACACGTTATGGCAGTCTTGATAGCACAGTTGTGAGGGGTAGCAGGAGGTAAACACATGGAAGCTCAATTGCTGGGATTGCAAGCAGATTTGGCGCACTTACTGACCTTGCTTTGTCCTTGCTGTAGTGCCTGTAATTCCTTTGCTGCATCAGAGAGCTGGAGCTGTGTTTCATGGAGCCAGAGGGAGAGATCAAAGTTTCCCTTGCATAGGCGAGTGACGTGTTCAAGCTCGACAAGGCACTTATGCGTTGTTCCTTGTAACGTCATTGCTCGACAGAGCACAGGGGAAGTGTGTCTTGGACAGATGGTGAAACACAGTGTTTTGCACTAGGCCCAGTGAAAGTTTATGGTGTCTCAAGAAGTCAATGCCTAGTATAGGTTTGTCAATTTTGCACACTAAAAAAGTCCACTTGAGTTTGCAGTTTGCAGAGAGTGAGACGACGTATGAAGTTGAACCTGAGCATTGTAGTTTAGTTCAATTCATGGCTTGCAGTGAAGTATGATGAGGGTGGATGTTCAACGACACTAAGGACGTGGGCAGCAGTGAAACTTCGGCGCCTGTGTCCACTAGGAAAAGGTATCCCGACGAAATGCCTTTAATGTAAAGTCGTCCACAATTATCCGGTCGTCCCCAGACAGAATGGAGCACTGGTGGGCACCTGTCATGTTGTGTGTAGGAGGCGGCACCCGAACCTACCTGCGATTGGCGTTTGGGAAGTAGCAGGGTGATCTGCAGTTCTGTGCCGCCTCACCAAACCATGGTTGGAAGTAACAGTACGGGTAGTGCGGTTGCATTTCCTGCGGAAAGTTCGTTGCCAGTGATGTTGGCCGCAGCAGGTTCAGTTGCAGGAGGGGGCATGACTGCGCGAAGAGCTGGTGTTGTCCCAGTTGCTTGTTTACTGCTTCCCGGAACGGTCGGCACAGTACGGCCCCGGCCACATCTGGCTGCAGGGCGATGAGCCTGAACCTGAGACTTGTCAGATAGGCAGTGGCTGGCGAAGTGGAGCAGTGATGCATCATGTAGCTTGTCAGCAATCGTCATTCTTTGCTCGACAGGTTCAGGAGGCCTTTGAGCCAGAGCAAAGCGGATGTGAGGCGATAGTTTATCTGACCAGATGGCGAGAAGAGCTGTGTCAGGGAATAGATTGGCGCTGACCAGCGTAGCCAGAGCTGGGAAGGTTTATCATTGCCTAGTTGCTCAGCGTGGAGCACTTGCCGTATTGCTGCCTCAGTTGAGCGTGCAAGCCGATGTAGAACTGTCTCTTTGGCTAGAGTGTACCAGGTAGATGAGTCCGGGGCGTCGACCAGGTCAGCAATCAAGTCCTCCTGGTCATGCAGGTGGGTGATGAGGCACCGAAACCTTGTTGACTCATCGAGTTTGTAATGGTCGAACACTTCGTCCACAATTTTGAACCAGGTTGTAGCTCTGTCAGGATTAAACGGTGGCAGCATTGGAAAGTGTTATAGAATGTTCGGAAGAACAGGTTGAGTTGAGTTCGTTGGGGCACTGCCTGAAACGAGCTGTTGTTGCTGTAGTATTCTAGGAGAGTGTGCCTCCAGGGGATGTGGCAACAATGGGTGTTCGGGAGTCAGTGTGAAGGTGACGTGTTGTGGTTGAGCGTGATCCACCGCGACGCAGAAAGCCGACGCAGGTGAGCCACCATAATGTGTCGAATGTGGTTGTGGAAGCTCAACACATTGCGGGTGTGTTTGCGTTGACATGTTGCGGAAGACCGACGCAGACAAGGCACCGAGATGTGCCGAGAATGGTAGTGGAAGCTCGTCTGGAGCCTTCGCGGTGGCGACAGGTGAGAACAAGTTCAAAGTTTGAGAACGCGTGTTAATCCACAGAAAGCTCAACGTATGATCAGAGCTGGAGCCACCTGTGCTGCAGGAAGTCTGCAGAGGTGCAGGCTGTCCAGAAGCACAGTGTGGGAAATGATATTGAATGTGGGGCGGAATGTGTGAAAGTAACTGTTCATAGTCACTCCACTCAAAATGGTGTGCGGATAAGGTGAATGTCATGGCACAAAACACTGAGGCATAGCAGTGGGATGGAGATGGAGGTCAGGCACAGATAACAAGTTATTGTTCCTGTTGCAGGCTGAGGTATCGAAGTAGCAAGGAATGTGCTGATGCAGGAGCGAGGCAGGCGAGGGCATGGTTGGATGCTGAGGAGGTTGACCTGAGAACAAAGCAGTTCTGACCATGTGGCAGGTATCCACGTGGTACTGTATGGATTGCGGTGTGGCAAACTGTTGTCCTGGCAGTGGTAAGTTGTCCAATGAAGCATTTGCAGAAATCGGCATTGGTCCCGCACTGCACGGAGATCCGTAAGAGGTAACTGCACAGTCGATGAGGGAGGGCACATGTGATGGGAACAAAGGCATTTGATAGCCGGAGTCATGCACTCTCCTAACCTCATTTATTGTTGCAGGCTCGAAAACGTCCGGCAAAATTGGGGTAATCGGTGAGTGAGAGGCATCGTGTTGCAGTCATGGCGGGTGTACATCGCCCGCAACACAATGCATGTTGATCACAAAATCCTGCATTAGGTGCTGGACCAAAGTCATTGTTCAAATGCTGTGTCAATGTAATATACACGAAAATAACCAACACGGAGGTCATGGACACAGTAAAATGGCGAAAATGGAAGACATTCCACCAGTGAGGGGGACGTTCGGGTCAGTTACAACAAACAACACTCAGATTTTGCAGTAGTTCGTTTATTCACCTGAACACATCAAAGGCTTACAAAGAACTAACTTGGCAGAACTGCCCAAAGATAATCTTAGCCATGTTCAAAGGCGATACTCAGATCGATGTTGGTGTCGACTTCATCAGTACCACAAGTTTATTGTCTACTGTGGCAAATAGAATGCAATACAATGCATTGTTTTTCACTTTTTGTGAAGGGAATGAAAGCTGTGGCAAATTTTAATAATTATTATGTGAAATAAAAGAAATTTTATTGTGGACACAGAAAAAGTAGTGATCAGCATATGTGCCTGTGATCCAAGATGACATGTTTTGAAATCCTCCGTCACAGCCACAAACTTTTGCTACTATGAATTTGTGGGCCAGGAAAAATAATGTAACTATGTACAATGCCTTGTGTATGAATGATAAAAACCAGCAAAGTTTCACCACTTTTCCAGCTGTGTGATGTTTATTTCTTTCACTACGTTAAGAACGTCAATTAGCAGATGCAAATCTGTCACACACTTCTCAAAGCACGTTGAGAACAGCATCAGCAAGCTATTGCCCACCCATGACCTTAGCCCTGCACATAATCCAGTATCACCCCAATATTTTATCCATTGTTATTACACAAATGGTACACATCACAATTAACCACATAAGAGAAATGTTTTCATAAATGAGCCTTTTAGAGACCTCATTCATTTAACAGGTCCAGGATCTTGTTCAGCAAGTGTCATTCTATTAACAGTGCAAATAGTATAATTCATAATGCACACAGCAACTATATACGTAGCAGTGCAAGTTTTCAGTACTATATAAATAGCAGTGCAAGTTTTCAGTAAGTAGATACATGTATGAAGGGTTGTTGGGAGTTACAGCACTGCGTCTGCTATTGTTTTAAGTTTTCTCAATTTGCTGTGGATGTTTGATGTTCTGACTGTTCCAATAATAGGGTTTTACTTGTTTGAATTGTATTCACTGTGATCCACCTTGTGTTAGTTGTTGGAGACTTCAATGCAAATTTCCTAATGAACTCCAGAGACAGAGTAGATCTTGAGAACTTGATGTCCTCATATAATCTTGCTTCTGTTGTAAATTTTCCCACCAGAATAACTTCACGAACAATATCATGCATTGATAATGTATTTATTGACATAACCAAGATTTATGATATAGCTGTCAGGCAGGTTCTGAATGGTCTCTCTGACCATGATGGACAAAGACTCACCATTAACAATTCAAGTATTTGTGAGATTAATAGTGGTCCCAACTGGAAAATTAATAGGAAATCTACTGATGAAACTATAGAGATCTTTAAATCACATCTCCAAAACATAGACTGGAGTCCAGTATGTAATGTAGAAAATGCCAATTCCAAATACAACCTTTTCAGTAATGAAGTGGCTCTAATATTTGAAAGTACCTTCCCAAAAGGAATATATAAAAGCCATACTAAAAAATCCACCAACAAGCCTTGGATTACCACTGGAATTAGGATTTCTTGCAAAAGAAATCAGATGACCCTAAACTTTTAAATAACTACAAAAAGTACTGTAAAATATTGAACAAAGTCATTCTGAAATCAAAAAGTATGTATCTGTGCTCAAAAATTAATAACTCCACTAATAAAACCAAAACTATATGGGAAGTGATACGAAATGAGACTGGTGCAAATTACCCCAACAAGACCCAAAATATTGCTCTTAACAATGCAGGTAAGCTAGTTCAAAATCAAGATATTTTAGCTAAAATCTTTAATGAGCACTTTTCAACTGTTGCTGAGAAAATAGCATGCAAAGGCTCTTCAGAAAAGACAATAAAAACTCTGAAAGAACTTTTCCCTAACTCTATAGAAATGATAGGTATGGCCCCCATAACCGTGCAAGAAGTAAATAAAACCATAATGTCTCTAAGAAGTAAAAATTCATTGGGTGTAGACAATATTTCCAGCAAACTGCTAAAAGCCAGCTGTAATCAACTCTCCAAAGTTCTAGCTCATATATTCAATTCCTCTCTAAATAAAGGTATCTGCCTTCAGTGCACAAAGTTCCTAGGCATTCCCATAGATAACTGGCTCAACTGGGAATTCCAAACACTAAAAAAGCTTAGCTCAGCAACATTTGCCATCCAAATAATCTCCAAAATTGGAGACATCAATGTATCAAAGTCTGGGTATTTTGGCTACTTTCATTCAGTGATGTGATCTTTTGGGGCAACTCACCACTTTGCCAGAAAAAAGTAGTCCGAATTATTTGTAGTATCCCTCCAAGAACCTCATGTTGAACTCTCTTTAAACAGTTAGGTATATTAACCACTACCTCACAATATTTCCTCTCATTCATGGTTTTCTCTCTTCTCAATTCCTCTGAATATGAAACAAATGAGGCATACCATCATTATAACACAAGGCGGAAAGGTGATATGCACTGTGAACAGAAAATCTCTCTCTGGTGCAAAAAGGGGTAAAGTACACAAGTACTAAAATCTTTAATGCACTCCCGAGTAATATAAAATTTCTTAAAGAAAATAAAATGCTATTAAAAAAAAGCTAAAGGAATTTCTATTGGAAAAATGTTTCTACTCTTTAGATTAATTTTTCAACAGAGATCAGTAATTTGAGTAGTAATTCAGATTATTTCCTTTGTCATTGTTATCTGTATTGTTTTTTATCACTATTGTATTTTTGTATTGTATTGTTTATTATCTTGATTATATTATTGTATTGTAATAATTTTGAATTATTCATCTACCATGTGTAATATATCAGTATGTATAGTATTGTATGATATCTATATTGTATCTGCTTTGACTTGTTCCACATCCATGCATAATCACGCCATACTGGATCTATGGAATATGTATCTCAAATAAAATAAATAAATAAAAATAAACATAAATAAAGACAAGATCAGCAACAATTTATTTGGGGTGGTAATGGATCCAGTGATGAATATTTTCCATCATAGAGTAATCCAGCATTCATATATTTTTGGAAAATGGCTTCTTTCTCTGCTCAGAATGCATTGTTATTTGACCTGATAAAACATAAAATTCCACAATGTCATTCGCCAACAAACTCAGAAAAAAAGTAACTAAAATTTTTCATGTGATCATTGATGGAAGAAGAGAAACAGTATGCTTGGAAACATTCAAAACCTCTGAAGGTAGAATGACTGGAGCCATGAAATTCCTCACAACAAAACACCATAAGAATAAAAGCTAATATGTGATCACATAGCATCATTCCTCTCTATATCATTCATACTCCACAAACATCTCATAGCCCAAACAGAAGACATTTACCAGGAAATTTATATATTTGAGTGTTCAACTTGATGAAAGTTGAGGAAAAGAACAAGATGCAGGAAATATTTACCATAGAAGTCTTAACATGAGTTCAGTTTGCATTACCATACTCCTCGCAAGGAAATTTGTATGCAATATTGTACTTAAGTTGATAAGCTTAAGCATTCAGTATATGAATGAGAAAAGGCACAGCTTCAACAAGACCAATCACGTCTATGTAAGGCTGAAAAAGCTTGGGAGTCCATGACAGTAGACACTGCAAAATCAGTTTCTGATAGCTCCTGCTATGTTTTTCTTTTGATTTAGAAGTCTCTATACTTTCTTAGATTGTTGTGCCAAGTAGCTTGTTATAATGTTTACAAGTTGGTTTGTCACAATCTGTCATCAAAATAGAATTCATGTACTTGATCTCGAGTTTCAAAAGAAATTGGTGCCTGTTTGGTCAAAAACATCACAACAAGAGTGCCATCCACAAAACATTTAATGTATAGTAATACTTGTAACAGGAGAGAAATGTAATTGGAAAACAGCCATGACATTAATAAACTAGCTTTAAGTGAAAAGAATAACAATGAAATCATAGACCAAAAGTTTATGAAAAATGACCATTCCTGTCTCCCTAATGATGGTGATGTTGACTCAATAGAAAACTGCAGCAAGACATGACAAATATTTTGTCCCAATTATTGGTACGGTATCATTGCCAAGTCAAGGTAAAAGAAAAACTGTTTCACATCACCATAATGACAAACAATGTGTCCTTGTTTGTGAAAAACTTTTTGAAGTTAGCCACCAAAAGGAAGACAGACACTGTAAAACTTCCAGTGTCTTGAAACTTGATGGCATATTAAAAGTTTGTGCCAGACTGAGACCTGGATCCAGGACCTTTGCCTTTTGTGGGCAAGTGCTGCTCCATCTGAGCCACCCAAGCATGACTCATGACCTGTCCCCACAGCTTGGCTTCCCCCAGTACCTCATCTCCTACCGTCCAAACTTTACAGAAGTTCTCCTGCCTAACTTGCAGGTCTAGCACTGCTGGAACAAAAGATATTGCACAAAGATGGCTTAGTCACCATCTGGTAGATTGTTTCCAGAATCAAATTTTCACTCTGAACACAGTCCTCGGTGGGTGGGGATTGTTTCCAGAATGTAATTTTCACTCTGCAGTAGGTGGTGCACTGATATGAAACTTTCTGCCAGGAATGAAAGTCAGCCATCAGAACTTCTGTGAAGTTGGGAAGGTAGGAGATGAAGTACTAGTGGAAGTATAATTGAGAGGACAGGTCATGCTTGAGTAGCTCAGTTGGTGCAGCACTTGCCCATGAAGGCAAAGGCCCCAGTACAGCACACAGCGTTAATCTGCCAGGAAGTTTCATATCAGCTCATACTCAACTGCAGATTGAAAATCTCCTTCTGGATTCAGTGGATCTGGACAAAAAGAGTGATCCATCCCCACTTTTTTCAAGGAAACTTTCAATGGACACTGAATTTCACAAGCTGGATTTCAAACTGGGATCTAAAAAAGGATACTTGGCTTCTCTGATACACCTCAAGTAAAGCTGCATACAGGACCACAGGCTGCTACAACAAAGAAGGAGTAGTTGGAAGAACTTTTGCTCTTCATTCCACCTGTTCATGACCGTTACCTTCTGATTCTTCTTTCTCCTGATAGTGCTGAAGACACTGGGCCACTGAATGGAAATGATAGTACTGATAATGAGTAAAAAAGATTATGTAAAACAACAATAGAAATTCCAGGATGGAATAATACACAAAATAAAGGGAAATCACTACTCACCTATAGTTGACTTATCGGTGGAACATGGAAACATGCATCAGAAAAATATTTATACTAGCTTTCAGAGACTCCCATGGTAACAGGTGTATGTGTTTTGGTGTATATGTGGTTGTATGTGTGTGAGTGTGAATGTGTATACTAACACTCGAGAAAGAGCAAAAGCTCAAAAGCTAGTATGAACAGTTTTTTGTTGCATGTTTTTATGTGCCATGCATCAGTCAGCTATAGTAGAGTAGTTGCCTTTCCTTTATTTTTCACATTAAATATTATATATAATTCAATAAATACAGTGTTAATGACTCAAATGTGATTTCAGTTGCTTGAGACTGCAGTCACGTGTGTGTGTATGTGTGTGTGTGTGTGTGTGTGTGTGTGTGTGTGTGTGTGTGTCTGTTGTCTGTTGTTGATGAAGGCCTTAATAGCTGAAAGATTTATTTGTGACAGTCTTTTGTTGTGCCTATCTGCAACTCAGCATCTCCACTATATGGTGAGTAGCAACTTTCTTTTCATAGTATTGTTACATTCCATCCTGGATTTTTCATTCTTTGAATTAGAATAAACTGTTCTAATAATTTACACATTTAAAAACCAGTAGAAAAATTACTGTTGAATTTTGGCACTTTCACAAAGTGGCTTATGGATTATAGATATAGATATTCTCTCAAACTATTAAAAATCTCCATACAAGAATAATGACACACCACTTGGGCTCTAAGGGACTCACACATACAGGCATATATTGCACACTAAGTTCATTAGCCCTCGAATGGTTGCGCTTATATATAAAGTGCACCAATCACAAATAATATTGTCTTGTACCATTCCATTGTCATTTTACAGCTATGATCTCTACCTATACCTTCATTACTGTTTCGGCTAGCACAGTGCTAAGTTGTGCTCCATACGTGCAAGTGATCAGTAGTAATATAAAATAAGCAATGAGCCAGATGAGAGAAAATGTGCAATCAGTGCAAGAAAAGATGCAGATTCCAAGGTAGCAGCAAAATTCCACAATATGGCAGTTGTATATGAGACAAATAGCAACTGAATAAGCTGCTGGCTGTGATCATATGCAACTGCACTTTTTAATGCTTTGAGTGTGTCATTTTCATAGGGTAACATTAGTACACAGCATCAGAGTGATATAATGAATGTTTATTTTATTATTATTCAATCAAACAGTGATTTATCTCATATAAAGTAAGTTTATTTTAGCACTGTTTGATTAAACTAAGATTAAACTCTCCTTTTGCTGGTACATGTTTACCTTGGTAACATAAAGACAGCTAATCCTTACATGCGAACTAAGTGTGTCATGTGCCCACTGATGTAACAAAAAACCACTTGGAGGTTAAGGACTCAATTTAACTTGGACTTATCAATTTATTTTATTTTCTTCTCTTGCACACAATGAAAACTGAATTACAACAGCAGTAGAATAACACCTTCTTTTCTGTTAAATCCCAGAGAATAAGACTCTATTACGCTAACATTACTACAGCAAACTTTCTACAAACACGTACTAATACAAACAGTACTTTTTCATGTTCTCATTTCCAATTCAGCTCCTTCTCCATAACACAGTAAGTTTATAACTTCAATTAATGTTGCTGGAAATCGAATTACACAACCAGGCCTTGATGTTGTTCTTATTTCTCAATCTCTGCAGAGGCTGGTTTTTGGCCCTGGGCTGACAGTTCAACTGGAGTGTCTTTAGGTTCTTTGTCATTCTCATTCATCAGGTATGTAGGTTTTAACTGATCAGTGGAGGTATTCTTTACCTGGTCTTTCATTTTAAGTCCAAAAAATTTTGAGGTCCTTTCAGTTACTTCATATGGGCCTTTGTATGGAGGCTTCATTTCCTTCTTCATTCGGTCAACTCATACAAACAAATGTGTCAAGTTGCTGAGGTCCTTGTGTACAAATGGTGTTTCCTTTGCTTTGTGGGGACATTATACAGGTTTCAGATGAATCATATACTGTTTCATCTACATCTGTATCTACATGGATACTCTGCAAATCACATTTAAGTGCCTGGCAGAGGGTTCATTGAACCACCTTCACAATTCTCTATTATTCCAGTCTCGTATAGTGTGCAGAGAGAATGAACACCTATATCTTTTCATACAAGCTCTGATTTCCGTTATTTTATCATGGTGATCATTCCGCCCTATGTAGTTTGGTGTCAACAAAATATTTTGCATTCGGAGGAGAAAGTTGGTGATTGGAATTTCGTGAGAAGATTCCGTTGCAACAAAAAATGCCTTTCTTTTAATGATTTACAGCCCACATCCTGTACCATTTCTGTAACACTCTCTCCCATATTTCATGATAATACAAAACGTGCCGCTTTTCTTTGAACTTTTTCGATGTACTCCATCAGACCTACCTAGTAAGGACACGGCAGTATTCTAAAAGAGGACAGACAAGCGTAGTGTAGGCAGTCTCCTTAGTAGGTCTGTTACATTTTATAAGAGTCCTGCAGCCTTTGGTTAGCCTTCCCCACAACATTTTCTGTGTTCTTTCCAATTTAAGTTGTTCATAATGGGAATACCTAGGCACTTAGTTGAATTTACAGCTTTTAGATTAGACTGATTTGTTGTGTAATTGAATTTTAACGAGTTACTTTTAGCACTCATGTGGATGACCTCACACTTTTTGTTATTTGGGGTCAACTGCCACTTTTCGCACAATTCAAATATTTTTTCTAAATAGTGTTGCAGTTTGTTTTGATCTTCTGATGACTTTATTAGTCGATAAACGACAGCGTCACCTGCAAACAACCAAAGATGGCTGCTCAGATTGTCTCCCAAATCGTTTATACAGATAAGTAACAGCAAAGGGCCTCTAACACTACCTTTGGGAATGCCAGAAATCACTTCTGTTTTACTCGATGATTTTCTGTCAATTACTATGAACTGTGACCCCTCTGACAGGAAATCACAAATCCAGTCACATAACTGAGACGATATTCCATAAGCACGCAATTTCGTTACAAGTCGCTTGTATGGTGCAGTGTCACCCGGGAATCCAGAAATACAGAATCGATCTGAAATCCCTTGTCAGTAGCACTCAACAATTCATGTGAATATAGAGCTAGTTGTGTTTAACTGGAACTATGTTTTCTAAACCCACGTTGACTGTGTGTTAATAGACCATTTTCTTTGAGGTAATTCATAATGTTCGAACACAAAATACATTCCAAAATCCTGCTGCATGTCAACGTTAACGATATGGGCCTGTAATTTAGTGGATTACTCCTACTACCTTTCTTGAATATTGGTGTGACCTGTGCAACTTTCCAGTCTTTGGGTATGGAGCTTTCATCGAGCAAACGGTTGTATCTGATTATTAAGTATGGAACTAATGCATCAGCATACTCTGAAAGGAACCTAATTGGTATACAGTTGGGACCAGAAGACCAGATTTTATTAAGTGATTTGAGTTGCTTCACTGCTTCGAGGATATTTACTTCTATGTTGCTCATGTTGGCAGCTGTTCTCGATTCGAATTCTGGAATATTTACTTTGTCTTCTTTTGTGAAGGCATTTTGGAAGGCTGACTTTGATAGTATCTCCATTGTTGTCACACAGAGAAGGCACTAATTGTTTCTTGCTGCTAACATACTTCACATATGACCAGAATCTCTTTGGATTTTCTGCCAGGTTTCGAGACAAAGTTTCATTGTGGAAACTGTTATAGGCGTCTCCCATTGAACTCCGTGCTAAGTTTTGAGCTTCTGTAAAGGATCACCAACCTTGGGGATTTTGCGTCTGTTTAAATTTGGCATGTTCGTTTCATTGTCTCTGCAACAGTGTTCTAACCCGTTTTGTGTGCCAAGGAGGATCAGCTCTGTCTTTTGTTAGTTTATTTGGTATAAACCTCTCAATTGCTTGATTTTAAGCCACTTCTGGTCTACACTTATATTATTAATTTGGAATGAGTGGAGATTGTCTCTCAGGAAGGTGTCAAGTGAATTTTTATCTGCTTTGTTGAACAGATATATTTTTAGCTTATTTTTCGAGGATTTGGGGATTACAATATTCAATCTTGCTATGACAACCCTGTGTTCACTAATCCCTATATCAGTTTAGATACTGGTTATTAACTCAGGATTATTTGTTGCTAAGAGGTCAAGTGTGTTTTCACAACTGTTTAGTATTCGCATGGGCTCATGAACTAACTGCTTGAAATAATTTTCAGAGAATGCGTTTAGCACAATTTCAGATGATATTTTATGCATACCTCCAGAATTAAATATGTATTTTCGCCAACACATCGAGCGTAAATTAAAGTCACCACCAAGTATTATTGTATGAGTTTTCTTTGAACTTTACAGCAACTGTATCATCTGAACTGGGAGGTCGGTAAAAGGATCCAATTATTATTTTATTCCAGTTGCCAACAATGACCTCTGCCCATACTAACTCACAGGAAGTATCAACTTCAATTTCGCGACAAGTTAAACTACTTCTAACAGCAACAAACACACCACCACCAACCATGTTTAGCCTATCTTTTCAGAACACGGTTAGGGTCTTCACAAAAATTTTGGCTGAGCTTATATCCAGCTTTAGCCAGCTTTCAGTGCCTATAACGATTTGAGCATCAGTGCTTTCTATTAGTGCTTGGAGCTCTGGTACTTTCCCAACACAGCTACAACAATTTACAACTGTTATACGAATGGTTCCTGTATCTATGTTCTTCCTGTGTTCAGCCTGCACCCTTTGTGACTGAAGCCCATCTTGTGTTTTCCCAAGACCCTCTAACCTAAAAAACCGCCCAGTCCACACCAAACAGCCCCTGCTACCAATGTAGCCGCCTCCTGTGTATAGTGGACACCTGACCTATTCAGCGGAACCCGAAACCCAACCACCCTTTGGCGCAAGTCGAGGAATCTGCAGCCTACATGGTCGCAGAACTGTCTGAGCCTCTGATTTAGACCCTCCACTCGGCTCTGTACCAGAGGTCTGCAATCTGTCCTGTCGACTATGCTGCAAATGGTCAGCTCTGCTTTCATCTTGCAAGCAAGACTGGCAGCCTTTACCACTTCTGTTAGCTGCTCAAAACCAGAGAGAATCTCTTCTGACCCAAAGCGACACACATCATTGGTACTGATGTGAGCAACCACCTGCAGTTGGCTGCACCCTGTGCTCTTTATGGCATCCAGGAGTACCCTTTCCACATCTGGAATGACTCCACCCACTATGCACACAGAGTGCACATTGGTTTTCTTACCATCCTTGTCAGCCAAGTCCCTAAGGCTCCCCATAAAGCACCTAACATTGGAGCTCCCAACTATCAATAGTCCCTCCCTCTGCGTTTGCTCAGATCTTGCAGGCTGAGTGGTTTCCTCTGAAACAGGACAGGCGACAGCATCCGGCTAAGCGACAGTGACAGTCATAGACAGCACCTGGAACCTGTTTATAAGACAAACCAGGGAGGCCTTATGTGCAGCCACATGGGAAGTCTTTAGCCACGTGCTTTGCCCTGGGGTGACCTCCCACTCGACCACAGGTGAGAGGTCAGCCTCAATGCGACAGTAACTGGGTTGGCCACCGGTGAGGACCAATCAAAGGACTCTGATGCACTGGACGTCTGTTGGATCCCCACAGCCAGCCAACAACAGTGGTGTCCATCCACTGCAGCCTCAAGCTGTGAAACTGAAGCCATCACAGCCTGAAGCTGAGTGTGAAGTGTTACCAACTCGGCTCACATCAGCACACAACAATCGCAGTCCCTGTCCATACCAAAGACCATGGAAAACTAAACGATGCAGATAAATCGACTATCAGCATGTGCTGCGCAACTCTAATGTAGGCCCTAACAAAAATGCACGAATTGTGTCTAGTAATATGCAGATATTCAAGAACCTAACTGCTGAAGCACTCAGGTGAAACTAAATAATTTGCCCCTGATAAGGAACTAATAATATATAACAAAATTGGTTTATTTTCTGATGCAAATGAAAACATGAGAACTGTGGCTATTAGATTTAAATTTACACGCAGAAACTCAAGAAACTAAACTATTAAAGCACACAGATGATTGTGAAACAAATTCAGGTAAGTCTACATACCTTTTTGTGCCATACTCTTGAAGAAAAATCACATGGTATCCTGATTTGTGAGACATAAAGCATTTCTGCAGTTGAATAGCCCTAGCACAAGCATTGCTAACTCTATGTTTTGCTTTCATGCAGTGATATAAAGGTGATTACTTTCTCAATAACAAGAAAAAAAAAAAACCAAATGATGAACGTCTGCACAATCCTACATTAATCGCTATATTATTATTTTTATGTTTAACCCATTTTGCAGCTGAATGGTCAAGTAAGCCACTTGTGCAACTGCTCTTCCAGCTGTTATGGAAATTCAATCAGTTGCAGATCTGGCCACAAAAGTAATTTGGGTACATATCTGGCTATGATAAGAAGTATAGTAGACTACAGTAGTATTTTAAAATAATGCAAATGAAGATGCTTAAAGGAACAAAATGCTGAAATGTCATTTTATTTTAAATCTTGAAAGAGGTTTAAAGACAATATTGTGAAAAGGATAGACTGCTGCTCACCATATAGTGGAGATGTTGAGTCACAGACTGGCACAACAAAAAGACTGCTAAACAAGTGAGCTTTTGGCTGAAATGTCTTTGTCTAAAGTAGACAAAACACACACACACACACACACAGAGAGAGAGAGAGAGAGAGAGAGAGAGAGAGAGATATACGATCAGTGTCTCTGACCTTTTCATAATATTGTCATTATTCCATCCTGGTTCCACTGTTTAAAGAGGTTTAAAGCTTAAACTTCCTGGCAGATTAAAACTGTGTGCCGGACCAAGACTCGAACTCGGGACCTTTGCCTTTCGCGGGCAAGTGCTCTACCAACTGAGCTACCTAAGCACGACTCACACCCCATCCTCACAGCTTTACTTCTGTCAGTACCTCATCTCCTACCTTCCAAACTTTATAGAAGCTCTCCACAATATCCTTTCTTTCAGGAGTGCTAGTTACGCGAGGTTCGTAGGAGAGCTTCTGTAAAATTTGGAGGGTAGGAGATGAGGTACTGGCAGAAGTAAAGCTGTGAGGATGGGGCGTGAGTTGTGCTTGGGTAGCTCAGTTGGTAGAGCACTTGCCCGCAAAAGGCAAAGGCCCCGAGTTTGAGTCTCGGTCTGTCACACAGTTTTAATCTGACAGGAAGTTTCATTTCAGCGGACACTCCGCTGCAGAGTGAAAATCTCATTTAGGTTTAAAGCTTTACATAAACATATGAAACTTGAACTATTACAAGATACAGTAATAATCTTAGTCAATCTTTATCATTCACTACAGAGTTAATGTTAAAAACATCTTTCATGAAAATGGGAAATCTTTGGAAAACGAAATATTTCAAAGAAATGATGACACGGTAAAATGCATAATAAGTGTTTGGGGAATCATTGTCATCTGAAAGCTCATCAACCTCTTCAACTTCACCATTTTGATTTGTATCCACTTCCACAAGCTCCTGCTACCCATAAATGTCAGTGCAGAATTTTAACTTTTTCTCCTTGGGTCACATCTCTCCCCAGTGAAGTGCTAGGAGCCACCTGGTGTCCATAATTTTAGGTTTCTTCAGTGGGACTGTTTTTGGAATCTCCTCAGCATTTTTTGTGAAATTTTTATCTTTTAAAAAGAGATTTTGGCTCTCTGATCTCAAAATTGAAGAATGGCTCTCCCTGCAGAAGGCATAACTTTCTGTTTGCTGTCTTCATGAGGATGATTTTTTTTTTTTTTTTAACTGAATGTGCTAAATCCAGCAGATTTGATGACTTCATCAGTGAGCTTCTTACATTCTCTCACTTTGCAGCTGTCCGACCCCAAGGCACTACTGTGGTGAATTTCCGCATGATGCCAATGTAGTCTGCAGGATTTTCAAGTATGCTCAGTTTGAAAAATTTTCTCTTCATGTTTCTGAAAACTCTGTTGGAGGGTAGAATCAAATGACCAATGATAGAGAACTACACTTCAGTGTTTTCTAAGTGTACTGAAGCATTGTACAGAAAACAATAGTGTGTGCCAACCACCGTTTTTTTCTTATTTTGCCCATGGCATCCATGCGAAAAGAGGCATAGATTGATGACACCATTCAAATCAGCATCAGTTGATGATGAAATGCTGAAGCAATCTGGTTCAACCCCTTCACAAACTTATTCTTCAGACAAATATATGAGGTCACATTTTCTTTCATCTGAATGGTCATAGAGAAACCTTGGCAAACTGTGAAATTATACAAGTACATTTGTCTTGAATAACAGGATGCTGATCTGGAGCTTTTGGAAGGACTGTCATAGAACATTTCCCACATTACTTTTACATCTAGCTTACTGCTCAAATATTGGTGATAAAGCATTTTTTCTTCAGAATAGTGACTTTTGATAGACTTGAATTCTTCAGTGCTTCTGACAACTTCGTTTTTCTGTCACCTTTCCTCTTTTAGCTGTTGCAGTTAAGGAACCATTCATCATACTCTGACAAATTTTGTTGAGTCCCTTTTTTTTACCTGCAAAATCCCCATGAAAGCCACTCTGCAAACCCTTATCTTTTTAGAAAATCCTTCACATGTTTTTGGGAGTACAAAGGACATAATTAGTTGCTTTCTTGACACTTTTTCTCTATGCTCTGGTTTTAGGGAGGCAACTCTGCCAGTCTCAGTCACTTATGTTGTAAAAATGTTCATGGATCCTCTATATGTCCTACATAGTGAATCACATTTCAGCTTTTCAGTGGGATGTTTACAGTTGGGCACCTGCAAAAACCCTTTCAGTTGGCACCTAAGACAGGTGGAAAATAAAACTGATACCCAACAAATACTAGTTGTATGGCACAGCAGTCAAAAGTTTAGTGTTTCTATTTCAGATACATTGAATTAATGAGAAATGTGGTACTTCCAACAATATTAAAATTGTAACTTATAAATAATTGAATATTACTATAAGAGCTGGTCTTCATTACCACTTATTTTTCTTGACATTTCATTCCACTGCTCTACATTTGTTTCCCTTTCTGGAGCTACAGTTTCTAATGGCCTCAACCTTGTCATCATTAATGCTGCTCTCAGCAGTATTTTCATCAGGCTAATGACATGTTCTTCAATTGTAGAAGTTTCCTCTTCATTTTCATCATTTATTTCATGCTATCCATTAGTAAAACTGAAAACAAAGTACTTCTAAAATAAAAAATGGAAAGAGCATGGTAGCTGGTCAGTTTATCACAAGACAATGTTTACTCATGCCTTTCTTCTTATGAGGGAGCTATAGAAACAAAAACATATGACATTCTCTCAAATATTGTCAATGTCAACATTTTAGTGACAGGCTGCTAAAAACAGCAACTTTTATAAAGTGTAATGTGTGGCAAGATGACATATCCAGTTATGCATCCATACCCTTTGTTGGTAGCCATGATTTCTTAAGGCTTGGCCTCTTTTGCAACAAATTAGGATTTCGTAGATTTTGCTACCCAATGCATTGAAGACATGGTCATCTTTTCACCCATGTGCGATTTTCCCACCTCATTTTAATTGTCGTAGAGTCACTTTTGCAGCATGAGAAATGAAGCTTTAGATAGCCAGTGGAAAACCGTACAAGAAGGCAGCTCTAACTCAGTTTTTCTTTTTTGGTCACATACCCATGTTTGCACCTGTAGTACTCATTTGTAGCATTAGTGTTTTCTCTAATGGAACATCAAACACCAAGATGGATTACAGATATTATTTGAATCCATTTAGCAGTTGCATGGGCACAGATGGTTGCTTTAAGTGTCCAATGAAATCTTTCAATTGTTCCATTTGATTGAGGATGATATGCTGCAGTTTGAGTTTGGTTACAAACACATATGTTTTATAGTGCCTGGAATAGCTCAGAATTAAACTGTATTCCATGGTTGGTCACTATTTGGTATGGCATTCCAAATCTAGTGATCCAACAATTGAAAAATATTTGTGCTACTGCTTCTGCTTGCATGTCTTGAAGAGGCGCTATCTCTGTCCAGTTTGTAACTCATGTTGAACAATATGTATATTCATCACAAGGAAGAGTTGGCCCTATCAAGTCAAGATGAATTATTTTGAAGCATTTGTCATCACTAGCAAAGTGTCCAAATGGTACTTGAACATGTCGTGATATTTTGTTTTTCTGACAAACAGCACATATTTTTGCCAAATTTCAGACAACTTTTTTTATACTGATCCAAAGAAACTTTGATGAGATAATGTTTATAGTAGTCTTATTGCCAGAATGAGCGAAATTATTATAATATTGTAAAATGGGTTAACTAAATGATTCAGGAATATAAGAGCAAATTATTTGTGTTGACACATAACACCACTATTGTTGGAGCAATGAAGCTTAATATTCCTAATAGATATTTGAAACATTTAACAGCCATGTATACTGAAATGCCAAAGAAACTGGTATAAGCGTGCATATTCAAATACAGAGATATGTAAACAGGCAGGATATGGTGCTGCAGTCAGCAATGCCTATATAAGGCAACGAGTTTCTAGAGCAGTTGTTGGATTGGTTAACACTGCTACAATGGCAGGTTATCAAGATTCAAGTGAGTTTGAATGTGGTATTACAGTCGGCACACAAGCGATGGGACACAGCATCTCAGAGGTAATGATGAAGTGGGGATTTTCCCGTATGACCATTTCATGAGTGTGCCATGAACATCAGGAATCCAGTGAAACATCAAATATCTGACATCACTGCTGCCAGAAAAACATCCGGCAAGGACCAACAATGACTGAAGAGAATTGTTCAATGTGACAGAAGTGCAAACCTTCTGAAATTGCAGCAGATTTCAGTGCTGGGCCATCAACAAGTGGCAGTGTGCAAACCAATCAATGAAACATCATTGATATGGGATTTTGGAGACAAGGGCCCACTCATGTACCCTTGACGAATGCACGACACGAAGCTTTGTGCCTCAACTGGACCCAACAACACTGACATTGGACTGTTGATGACTGGAAACATGTTGCCTGGTTGGACAAGTCTTGTTTCAAATTGTATCAAGTGGATGGACGCATATGGGTATGGAGACAACCTCATGAATCCATGGACCCTAAAAAGTCATCAAGGGACTGTTCAAGCTTGTTGAGGCTCTGTAATGGATTGGAGTGTGCGAAGTTGGAGTGATATGGGACCCCTGATACATCTAGATATGACTCTGACAGGTGACACTATGTAAGCTCCTGTCTGATCACCTGCACCCATTCATATCCGTTGTGCATTCTGATGGACTTGGGCAATTTCTCCAGGACAATGCAACACCTCACACATCCAGAATTGCTACAGAGTGGCTCCAGGAACACTCTTCTGAGTTTAAGCACTTCCATTGGCCACCAAACTCCCAAGGTATGTACATTATTGGGGATATCTGAGATGCCTTGCAACATGCTGTTCAGAAGAGATCTCCACCCCTCTCGGACTCATGGATTTATGGACAGGTCTGCAGGATTCATGGTGTTAATTCCCTCCAGTACTACTTCAGACATTAGTTGAGTCCATGCCATGTCATATTGTGGCACTTCTGAGTGCTCGTGGGGAGCCTACACGATATTAGGCAGAAGTACCAGTTTCTTTGGCTCTTCAGTGTATATACTAAGCAGCTCTGTGTCATATGTGGAATATTTCTTCTGTGTCACTGCGCACTTTTTTGAAAAATATCCAGTTGATCTACTCTGTAGCAACGCAGCACCTGCTGCAAAATCTGATGCATCCACAAATATTATGAGGTCTTCTCTGGATTTTTGTAATGGAGTAATTGCTTCTTCAGTCGTTTTTAGTTATTTCTTTTAGGTAATCATTCAGCAAAGCTTGGTTTTCAGCAGCATGTTCCAAATGCCGAAGATAAAATTGATGATCCCTAAGAATGCTCTAAATTCAGAAACTATTTTGGGTTTTTTGTAGTTCATTATTGTCACAACCCTTTCTGGATCTGGCTTTGTTTCCACAGGTGCAGCTATATATCCTAAGAATTTTTGCTTTTGTACTCCAAACAGCAATGTTCCAGCATTTATTACAAGACCATATTTATTCAACTGTTTAAACAATAAATTTAGAAGCTCAACATGTTGCTCTGGAGATTCAGATGCTATTAGAATATTATCCAAATACAGGATATGAATTCATGTATAAAACTCTCAAATGTCTTAGGTGCATTATGAAGTCTGAAGGCCATATAATTAAATTCATAAAGTCCAAAAGATGTAATAATAGTTGATTTTGGTTTATTTTTTTTGGCTAATGGAATTTGGTAATAGGCTTTGAGTAGGTCAGTCTTTGAGAATATCTTTTTATTTTGATGCATAAAGCTTACATAACCAAGTCACAGAACTGGGTACTGGCATGAGAGAGTCATATCATTCAGGTGACAATGATCTCCACAAACTCACCACTGACTATTTAGCTTCATAACAAGGTGTAGTGGACTAGCCTATTGTGATTGTGATATATGGATAATATCATTGTTTAACAGAAACTGAAATTCTTTTTTAGCAATTTGCAATTTATATGATTCTAATCCATGCTGTATGGGCAACTTTTGGTGACTTGTGGGCCATATTCACATATATATATATCAGCTTGCGGACTTCATTGTTACATGATGTGACAGCTGTGTTCCTAACACTTGAAGTCAAAACTAATGGATCTGCGACATTAATGTTTACGGGTAACAGACTGATATGAATGATACCCATTTCCCAAAATGCCATGTCCACAAATTTTGACTTGAAAACAGCATTATTGAATGTAAGTTTATATTCACCCAATCTTCCCATTTTCATTTATTTGTGCGCCATAAACAATGTGTCTTTATCTATGACTTTTTCCAATAGCTGGTTTAAAACTTCGATTGGAAAATTCTGCTACACTGTTAGTAAAGGAACTATGCTCATGGCATGTAAATAAATGAAATATATGAAGATAGGATGCCAGGCATCTTGAAATGTCATCAGAGAAATAATTCCTATAAAAGTAACTGGTTGCAGCTAACTCATTATAAATTATCCACAGTTTCCACAACTGCAGTGCTCTAATACGTCCACAACAGAAAAGAATTAGTTGCTAATGTTTATACAAGAAAGAACTGTAAAACATTTGAACAGAATGGCGATTTGTCACCCTGAAAATAATTGTCCTCACATGCTCAATACCTGTTGGTAATACTGAGAGTATTTTGGATGGCATCAGTACTGTTCCTCAATATTTATAGTATTAACAATAAGATAACATATGAGGGCCTCATGAGTTCTGTGTGAAATTTGTATCACTGCTAATGGTACGCACAGATCGTATATTGTTTACACTGCATGAAAAGGCCAAACTGCTCACACCAATGACAGCAGAAGTTTTGCAGACTGCACAGTCAATAAGAAGACAGTACTCATGTGATGCAGTAGCAGCAGCTGTAATGTTTAAGTATGAAGACATTTGTGACATGAAGGTTTGCAGATAATATATTTGGACTCACTGCTAAGCTTTTCAAGAGAACATGGATATTATCATACATAGTGAAATACAAGAACTTGGCCTTACAGCCAAAAGGAAACTCTCCTGACTTGACAGCAGCTTGCCCAGTGAAAAGGTGGAATTTTGTGGTCCATGACTGTGTCAATGCACAACACCCCATCTTCAGAAGTTTATATTTATTTTTGCACTGTACATTAACTCAGTGTCTTGGTTCCTTACAGCTCATCACAACAAATCATATTCCAAAATTAAAATTCAAGATCACATGATTGCACAGAAAACTGTGTGACTTTGTCAAAATCCAGTACACTGAACATACAAATTTTGCCATTGGCAAATAGGTAAGCTGAAAAGTTAAACTTAATAAATGTATTTACAGTGGTTTATTGAATTTGAAAAATACTCAACAGCAGATTAATGAGAGCTCTGAGTTTGAATTTTTAACACCATATTGTTGATATCTGGATTTGTGTCACTTATACTGAGTCTTAAGTTATTTTCCAGGTTGTCATCCATTAACCTTGTACGTGCGTTGCATTTATTTGTTTTCATAAGAGAAAAAAATTGTTCACACTTATGTGTGACAAATTTTCCTTCTTGCAAATGATTTCAGTTGTGGATATTTCTCTTTGGGCAAATAAGATTTATAAAATTTGACCAGGTTTACTTCTTCAAATTTAGATTTTAAAGACAAATTTTCACGAAGTTCAATAAGTTCCATTTGTAGGTTTTCTGGGGGCATTTCTACATCACAGTGTTAATAAATATAGCAAACATGCTGTCTGCATTCCTGAAATCAGAAAACCTTGTGGTAAAGAAGTAAGATGGCAGTTAGTGTTAAAGTAAATCGTGTATCTCCACAAAAAAAAAAGTAAAATTCGATGGAAAAAAGAAATCGTGTATGAGTTGTAAGGACGAGATATCAAAGCTAAATGAACATATAAAAAGTCTACAATTCATAATCAGTACTCTAAAACAGGATATAAAAGAACTTCAATTGGGAAAATACGGGAAGCAAGAAGACACGGCCTCCACAGGAAAATGGGAATCAGTGACTGAAGAAAACTCTATCCAGGAAGATAAATCTCAAAGAAGCAGTGCAACTTTAATACAAAAAAACAGTGTGCAAAAATCGAATGTAGTAAATCATGGAATACAGCCATCTGAAGAAAAACTGTTGCAAGGAACTGAAAGTAAACAAAAATGTGTGTAAACAAACAACTCTAGCATGGTAGCAGAAAAGCATGTAAACAGATCAAATTTTCCTCAAAATCGCGAACCTCCAAACATACCGGTAGTGAAAAGTAAACTGTCAAATTCTCAAAGAAAGTTAGAAAGTTATTGGCTGATTCTAATATTGTGTGCAAAAACAGATTCAGTGTGCTGTCAGAAAAAATGAACACACAAAGTGAAGCAAATATACAAATGAAAGTTTCGGAACCAAAAACAACAAACAAAAACAGTCAATGTAAAAAACAAGATGCTGGAATTGGTAATTTTAGTGGCATTGTTGTCTGCTATAAGTATTTGTGCTTTATCAATGTGTAGCTCAGATGTAGGTGATAAATACCGTGCACATTTGACTGCTGGGCTGCACAGGCAGCTCTGTACTGTGCTACACATACAAAGTGCTGATGAGGTATCAGCCACTTCCACAGCAACAGATGATGCACCAACAGCCAGTCGCTGAGGCCTGCTCTTGCCTGTGTGGTGTCCCTTGCCTTATAAACACCGGCCATCTGCCACGGCCTGAGATGTGCCACCAGGCTGCATTCTGTCTGGTGAAGTCTTTAAGCAAGACTTTCACTGGTTTGCATCATGAGCTGCAAACCTATGCTGAACCTAGCTGAGCATTGGCAGGAATAACTAAAAATGTGTCCTGTACAGAGTGAGCATCTTGTCCTCTCCTGAGGACATTGTCCGTGGGCCAGATTGAAATGAATCGCAGACTGATCTGGCCTACAGGCCGCTGGTTGCCCACCTGTGGTCTAATTGATGAGCCTTACTGTATACTGGTGGACTGCTAGACATAATGACATATTGCTGCATTCGTGGTTCAACAACTTTGGTACCATGGCCAGTTTTCTTAGTTCATGAAATTTCTCCAAAAGTTGTATGTTGTGTAGAGTGAGCATACTGAGTCTTTAACATTTACAGTTGTTACCTCTCCTGAAATTCTTGATTTGCTGATGTTGTCCATCACCCTTTTTTTGAGACCAGTGAGTAACCCATAATGAAGAAGGAAATCAACCCCCAATATGTCTTTTGATACATCTGCTACAGTGAACAGCCATTTGAAATTGAGTTTGAGCTCTAAATCAATTATTAACAGCTTTGAAACATGTTTTTATTTTTGAGGCATTTGTAGCACACAAAATGATGTCAGAGGCTTTAACTTTCTTCTCTTTTGAAACTGGCATAACAGAAAAATGTGTGCCACAATCTATCATAAAATATCTTCCACAATTTTGATCTATAAAAAACAAGCGATATCAGTGGTGTGATGTGGGTACTGTGCTAGAACGCTCTGCTGTTGTGTCTACCCTTTCTAGTTTTCCTTATTTTGCCATTGGCAAGGCTGGATGCATTTTTCAGACTTACATCATGTGCCAAATTTAAAATGATAATAGCCATACTTACCACTTTTATTAAAATTTGCTCTGCTTCTACTTCTATTGTGTGATCCTTGTGTACTTGCTTTTGAAGCACTTAATATCATTTTCCAATTCTTTATTTCTTAAGAGAAGATCTTGGACTGACATGGTGATGATGATGATGATGATGATGATGATCATGATCATGATGGAATGGACTGAAATGATGCAAACTGAACCATCTCAACACAGTGCATTGTGATCATATGATCTGCCATTTGAGCTACCTTATCCATTGTTTCATCAGATATAAGTAAAATATTTCAAATGCTACTAGGAAGTTTGTCAAATCAAAGAGATTTTAAGATTTTATCTGACACATTGGTACTTGTGTAGCCCTGCATTTTTCTTAATAATTGGCTACAGCTCATATCACCAAGTTTTAAACCACTCAAGTTTTTTTTTTTTTTTTTTTTTTTTTTTTTTTTTTTTTTTTTTTTTTTAATTTGATGCTCTTGACTATCTTTAAATACGGTCAAAAGCTGTTCTTTTGCCAGAGAATATTTATTGTTCTCCTCACTTGTAACTAGATGCCACTTATTTTCAAAAAAAATTGGATTCAGCTTAATGAGCAAATAGCAATTCTTTGACATCTAACCAGAAAAAGGAGGTTGTTACTCTATGATTGCCGTAATGCAATTTTTATTGTGCGCAAGATAAGAAAACAAAATTAATGGAGAAGTCCACAATAAATTGGGTCCTTAATGAACTTACAGCATAATAAATTGGTGACTTATGTGATAGGTGAGATGAAAATATGCCTCTGTAGCTATACCAGTCATTGTAAATAGTGCTCCAGCTTGACAGAATCAGATGTCTTTCTTCTCCATCCAAGGCTACATTAGCTTAAAGCTTACCTAACCAGTTTCCAGCTTCCAATCAAGATTATTCCCTTCATGTCCATTTTATGTTGACATTTTGCATATTTCTAAACACAGCATGCCATGAGTTCAAGTTACAAGAAAATCGAGCTGAAAATTTTCCTGCAAATCACATCTCAAATGTTGTCATCTCACCTACCACATCAGGGTCACCAATTTATTGTGCTGCAAGTTTATTAAGGACTCAGTTTAATCTAGACTTGTCCATTCATTTTATTTTCTCATTTTGCACACAATGAAACTTGAATTACAACAATTGTAGAATAACAGCCTCCTATTTTTCTCAGAAGCCACAGAATACTAATGCTATTGTGCCAATATTACCACAGAAAATCTTTTACAAACACATACTAACACAAACAGTAATGTGTCATGTTCCCACAAGTGTATGCCGAACAGGGCTTCTCCTGTTCACTATGTAATTTATTTTATTTAATATAACAATTTCAAAAAATTTTCATGTCATTTACTACCTCCACAAAGAGTAAAAATCAATGCAAAAAGTGTGTTTCAAATGTATATGAAAAGAAAGTAACCATAATTTGAATGCAGACCATAAATCATGTGGCCAACCCCTCAGTTTGCATGAGTTTTGCTTCTTTAAAATATCTGACAGATTAAAGTAATCAATTTTTGGATTTCTTGGAAACTTCTGTGGTATAATGTGGAGGAGGCCCTACCGGCGGTGATAGAGAGCACTGGGTGCACCCGACTGCAAATTGTTGCTCATGTCGGCACCAATGACTCCTGCCGTCTGGGTTCAGAGGTCATCCTCAGTTCGTACAGGTGGTTGGCGGAATTGGTGAAGGCGGAAAGCCTCGCTCGCGGGGTGGAATCGGAGCTAACTATTTGTAGTATCGTTCCCAGAACCGATCGCGGTCCTCTGGTTTGGAGCCGAGTGGAAGGCTTAAACCAGAGGCTCAGACGATTCTGCGGAGATCTGGGGTGCAAATTTCTCGACCTCCGCTATCGGGTGGAGAAATGTAGGGTCCCCCTGAATAGGTCAGGCGTGCACTACACGCCGGAAGCGGCTACAAGGGTAGCGGAGTACGTGTGGAGTGGACATGGGGGTTTTTTAGGTTAGAGAATCCCCTCCCTAGGCCCGACAAGACGCCTCCTGAGACGCGGCAAGATAGGAGTAGGCAAAATGCAACAGGGAATAACAACATTAATGTGCTAATAGTAAACTGCAGGAGCGTCTATAGAAAGGTCCCAGAACTGCTCTCATTAATAAACGATCACAACGCCCATATAGTACTAGGGACAGAAAGTTGGCTGAAACCAGACGTAAACAGTAACGAAATCCTAAACTCAGATTGGAATGTATACCGCAGAGACAGGCTGAACAGTGAAGGGGGAGGCGTGTTTATAGCGGTAAGAAGTGCAATAGTATCGAAGGAAATTGACGGAGATCCGAAATGTGAAATGATTTGGGTGAAGGTCGCGGTTAAAGCAGGCTCAGACATGGTAATTGGATGTCTCTATAGGCCCCCTGGCTCAGCAGCTGTTGTGGCTGAGCACCTGAAGGATAATTTGGAAAATATTTCGAGTAGATTTCCACACCATGTTATGGTTCTGGGTGGAGATTTTAATTTGCCGGATATAGACTGGGAGACTCAGACGTTCATAACGGGTGGCAGGGGCAAAGAATCCAGTGAAATTTTTTTAAGTGCTTTATCTGAAAACTACCTTGAGCAGTTAAACAGAGAACCGACTCGTGGCGATAACATATTAGACCTTCTGGTGACAAACAGACCCGAACTATTTGAAAAAGTTAACGCAGAACAGGGAATCAGTGATCATAAAGCGGTTACGGCATCGATGATTTCAGCCGTAAATAGGAATATTAAAAAGGGTAGGAAGATTTTTCTGTTTAGAAAAAGTGACAAAAAGCAGACTTCAGAGTACCTGTTGGCTCAACACAAAAGTTTTGTCTCAAGTACTGATAGTGTTGAGGATCAGTGGACAAAGTTCAAAACCATCGTACAATATGCGTTAGATGAGTATGTGCCAAGCAAGATCGTAAGAGATGGAAAAGAGCCACCGTGGTTCAACAACCAAGTTAGAAAACTGCTGCGGAAGCAAAGGGAACTTCACAGCAAACATAAACATAGCCAAAGCCTTGCAGACAAACAAAAATTACGAAAAGCGAAATGTAGTGTGAAGAGAGCTATGCGAGAGGCGTTCAATGAATTCGAAAGTAAAGTTCTATGTACTGACTTGGCAGAAAATCCTAAGAAATTTTGGTCTTATGTCAAAGCGGTAGGTGGATCAAAACAAAATGTCCAGACACTCTGTGACCAAAATGATACTGAAACAGATGATGACAGACTAAAGGCCGAGATACTAAATGTCTTTTTCCAAAGTTGTTTCACAGAGAAAGATTGCACTGTAGTTCCTTCTCTAGATTGTCGCACAGATGACAAAATGGTAGATATCGAAATAGACGACAGAGGGATAGAGAAACAATTAAAATCGCTCAAAAGAGGAAAGGCCTCTGGACCTGATGGGATACCAGTTCAATTTTACACAGAGTACGCGAAGGAACTTGCCCCCCTTCTTGCAGCGGTGTACCGTAGGTCTCTAGAAGAGCGTAGCGTTCCAAAGGATTGGAAAAGGGCACAGGTCATCCCCGTTTTCAAGAAGGGACGTCGAACAGATGTGCAGAACTATAGACCTATATCTCTAACGTCGATCAGTTGTAGAATTTTGGAACACGTATTGTGTTCGAGTATAATGACTTTTCTGGAGACTAGAAATCTACTCTGTAGGAATCAGCATGGGTTTCAAAAAAGACGGTCATGTGAAACCCAGCTCGCGCTATTCGTCCACGAGACTCAGAGGGCCATAGACACGGGTTCACAGGTAGATGCCGTGTTTCTTGACTTCCGCAAGGCGTTCGATACAGTTCCCCACAGTCGTTTATTGAACAAAGTAAGAGCATATGGACTATCAGACCAATTGTGTGATTGGATTGAGGAGTTCCTAGATAACAGGATGCAGCATGTTATTCTCAATGGAGAGAAGTCTTCCGAAGTAAGAGTAATTTCAGGTGTGCCGCAGGGGAGTGTCATAGGACCGTTGCTGTTCACAATATACATAAATGACCTGGTGGATGACATCGGAAGTTCACTGAGGCTTTTTGCAGATGATGCTGTGGTGTATCGAGAGGTTGTAACAATGGAAAATTGTACTGAAATGCAGGAGGATCTGCAGCGAATTGACGCATGGTGCAGGGAATGGCAACTGAATCTCAATGTAGACAAGTGTAATGTGCTGCGGATACACAGAAAGATAGATCCTTTATCATTTAGCTACAAAATAGCAGGTCAGCAACTGGAAGCAGTTAATACCATAAATTATCTGGGAGTACGCATTAGGAGTGATTTAAAATGGAATGATCATATAATGTTGATTGTCGGTAAAGCAGATGCCAGACTGAGATTCATTGGAAGAATCCTAAGGAAATGCAATCCGAAAACAAAGGAAGTAGGTTACAGTACGCTTGTTCGCCCACTGCTTGAATACTGCTCAGCAGTGTGGGATCCGTACCAGATAGGGTTGATACAAGACATAGAGAAGATCCAACGGAGAGCAGCGCGCTTCGTTACAGGATCATTTAGTAATCGCGAAAGCGTTACGGAGATGATAGATAAACTCCAGTGGAAGACTCTGCAGGAGAGACGCTCAGTAGCTCGGTACGGGCTTTTGTCAAAGTTTCGAGAACATACCTTCACCGAAGAGTCAAGCAGTATATTGCTCCCTCCTACGTATATCTCGCGAAGAGACCATGAGGATAAAATCAGAGAGATTAGAGCCCACACAGAGGCATACCGACAATCCTTCTTTCCACAAACAATACGAGACTGGAATAGAAGGGAGAACCGATAGAGGTACTGAAGGTACCCTCCGCCACACACCGTCAGGTGGCTTGCGGAGTATGGATGTAGATGTAGATGTAGATAATTTAGTGTCCTAACAGCTGCATGTGGCTTGGAAAAGATATTGCATCATGACCAAGACTTTGACATTTTTTCAAAACATACTGTTCTGGGGAGTTACTTTTTAGTGTCCTTTAACTAATATGTGAAAGTTGTCAAACTTTGTAGGTCACACGGGCTGGCCTTTCTTTGTAAGTTCTGCAACTTTCCCATGAAAGGTAATACTGATTTTAGATTGGAAAAAATGTCAAAAAATTATCTTAGTTTTCTTATTTTTACTCACTAATGGCTTATATCATCATATTCTGGTGCATGGCTTCATTGGGGAAGAAAAATGTAACAAGGATAATACGTGATGGTCACCCTATAATGTTTTGTAGGCATTTGACCATACTGACAACAGCCTGACAATAGATTTGCTCTCTTATGAATTATGTTGACAACAATAAGTCACAGTACCCATGGAGATCATTAATTTACTCCTCAATGACTGGCAGCCCTTGACAATGTGTCAATTCTGGACAAAATACTTGTCAGCCATCATAGTTTAAAAAGAACAGTAAGTTACATAAACATAACCCTACAAGGAGAAATGACTCATGGTCTCCACAATGTTAACCTTCACTTTTAATGTAACTCGATTGTAAATATGTCAAAACATACAGCACGATGTTGTTGTGGCTTTTCCAGTCATGGTAAATATCTGGAATTTAAAATAGTGAGCTATAGAGTTTGAAAGATTTGCACATAATGGTCATGCATTTGTCATTGTTACGTAGTGGTGTCTGGAGTGCCAAGTCTAACAAACAGCTACATTTTATAACTGCTACGTTTTATTCTAAACAATTTATTTGCAGTGATGAATTACATTTATGTAGTAATAGTTCACCATTTGCTGCTTTCACAGCTGGGGTCATGATCATTTGTACACACAGAAATTGTTCATTATTCACATAGCTCAGAATACAATATTTTTACAGATGAACAGCACATAGATAAAAATATTAACAATTAAATATAAGTAATTGGTGCCAGTGTTACAATTATGTAGTAGTTTACTGGACACAAAGCATTATTTATGAAACCCAGTCACAGGTACACAAAAATTTGAGCACTGTAGATACAAATACATGATCATTATTATTTATATTCATGTATATCCTCAGCTCTGTTTTTACATGTTGCTTCTTTATGGTGTGAACTTACAAAAGAGACTTTTTAGTTGCTTTTGTAAAGAATTTGTTTAAAATAATGGTAGCCAGATACTTATTATGTTTTTCACAATTATTGGTTAATAGAGATAGTTATAATGTGCTCAATATGACATAGACAAAAGGTCACAAATAGAGTTGAAAAGTAGGAGGGAGAAAATTAATGGCTGTTAATGCAGAGTTGATGAAGACATGTAACATAGTCTCTGTATTTCTATTAATTAAGATAGATAGTTTTTAAAGAAAATGTAAACAGTTCTGTAAGTAGATAAGGTACAAACAATGGCAGAAAATAAATATTTATGTTAATTATTTGAGAGGTCTCATATGTATGTAATACCAGAAATGATCATGATTAGCTTTTATTTATAAATTCACAGTTTCTTTATTTATTGCTTTAAATGAGACAAATGCCTTATGGTGGGAGTTTTTTACATATTTAAAATATGTATACAAGTATTCATAATACTCACTTAAGGACAGCTAAGGATGTATCTCATGTCTTAGTTGAATTAAATGCAATCACAGATGAAAAGCAACAGATTTTTGATCTGCAAGTCTTTTACTTCTTTGCCAATGTATATGGAAATAGAATGGTCCAATAAATACTTCAGTTATATGCAGAAAGGTCAGTCTTGCGTAAAATTACCAACTCATATCACAGCTGTCTCGTATCCATTTTTGGGAAATAGAAGCAATTAAAAAAAATGTAAAGAATGTGACCAGTGTACAGATGTATAGATGCTTTCTGAAAGTTATGCTGTGGTTACTACAGCTAATGTTATTCATATTCCCTTGGAAAGTCTTGTTTCTGCTATCAGTCTTCTTCTTGGTATACCCTGTGAATAACCCTCTGGTGTTTGTTCATTTTCCACATCATTAGTTCCCATTACTCAGCAACAGCACAAATAGTGATATTTTACATAAATATACAACAGCTGCAGACAGTTTAATACAGAATTAATTGTAGGTCATGTTACTGACAATGTTATGATAAAGATCATGTTTGTGGATTTTTGTAAGCATCTTAGATTCTTGTCAGATGCTGCATTTGTTTTTACAACAAAGCAATATGGCAGTGACAATACTTTAGATTAATATTATTATCTGATTTTTTTCTTTCATTCTCTCATATATCTTGGCAAATCAAAATATTGCCTGAGATGGAATTAAAAAACTTGTTTCTTCATAAACTAAAACTATACACATTTTTAACTTATCCTGCATAATGTACTTTGATACAAATGTGTCATTACTATATTCAGGGTGAGTCATTGCATATTAGTAGGTCAATGTCCTAACTTTGAAACAATGGAAATAACATATTGTTTTACTTTCAGTTTTTACTGCTATACCTAACTGTGCAATTAGTATATATTTACTATCACAGTTCGGAGTTTAATATTTAACTGAGTTTAGGATCATAAAAGTCATGACTTGAACAATATTTTTGTTTGTTCCGTACATTAGGTCCATTATAATGCCTTTTGAAGCATATGTAGGGAAATTCTTACATTTTTTTCAATTGATGTAATGTCACTGTAATAAGTTGTGCAAGTTTGCTTCAGTAAATTAACTAAATTACAGTTTGAATCAGTTAGGTACAAATATATTTCATTTCACATCTTTGAGAGACTAATGAATTTTTATATTACTCTAGCTACTGAACTTCACTATGAACTATTAAAGTTAATATGTTTGCATCAACTGAAGAATACAGATTACTATTTACATAATCAGAACATTACAATAAATGAACAGAACACATTTAATGAAGTCAATTACTATTTCAGATTTCCTAATTAGTGGCAATAAATTCTGGCTTGAAGAGAGGAGCATGATTATATACTGACTGTCCTCATCTACAACTGGTCTGATAAGTTCATGTTGAAGAAATGGGACTTGCAATTTACAGGAAAACAGACAATAGTAGGAGCAGAGAAATGGAATAAGAATTTCAATGTATAGTGTAGAATAATCGAAGGCATATTAAAGATGCAGAATCAGGAAAGATATTAGCGAGGGATGTTGGAAGAAGAAAAGCACAGTATTCAAAGATGCTTCCACTAACTTGTACTGTTGTCACACCGTCTCTCATTATTTTTTCTTGCTCTCTTTGCCAGTTTTTACTCTGTAAGTCTCACATTCTTGTTCTTTCTTACTACTGCATCTTTACAATTTTCAATCTTTACCGCAGACCCATGAATCAGTATATATCTGTTTGGTAAGTGGTTCAATGTCACATTTTAATAGAACACTAATCCTGGTGACAATTATGAATCTACAATGATTTGCAGGAGATAAGAGTAATATATCTCATATTATTTCTAATTTGTCTGCAATGGTTTTACTGTTCTTCACTTCAATCTTCTGTCTCACATTTACTCGGATAGTTTTATCTTTTCCATTTACTGATATTTGTCTCTAAGTTATGCATCATATAATCTTCCTGTCAATCAGTTGTCAGTCAGTAGCAATCAATTTTGTCCCTGCAATGGATTTCATTTCTCTAAGATTTGACACTAAACTTCAGCCTCCAATCCTCTGTCTCTTTACAGACTCCTGTTGCAAGATGCTTCCCATTTTTTATTAGGATATAACTTATCTTTGCAGTTAATTGCATTATAGATGTTTCAGCTTCTCGTTGTCTTGTGGCATATTACTTCATTATGAAGGTTCTACAGATCATAAAGTACTATATCAGTTAGAAACTGTGCAACATTTATGATAGAATGTTATAAAACACGTCTTAAATTAGTAAGGAATTCTTATAATAACATTTGAAGTACCTATTCTACAGACCCCATTTGAAAATGAAACTGAGGAATAAATCTCTTGTAAATTGATTTTGATTGCCACAAATATGTTTAAAAACATAAATACTGCTTCCTCCACTATTTTGCACATTTATCTAAATCAGCAATAATCTCTGAGATATACATTGTGAGTATGGCTTTATAAAACATAAGAGAAGCAGTTACAAATATTCAAAACTTTCAGTTAGAAAAGGAAGTTACACAATGCTAAATCTCAACTGTTCATTTAAAATGAAAAATAAAAGCTTGAAGGAAGAACACAAGCAGTAGTAACCACAGCAGAGACTGTCAATGGAGTTACAGTGACACTGTAAAATAGAGAATGGTCTAATGTTCAAGGAATAAATTAATTTTCAATCATAGTAGGAGAAGAAAATTCTGAAAAATAATAAAAGAGTAGAATTTTTTTTATATATGCTGTCAAAGGCACATGTCAATTTTTAAGAAAAGGAATATAATACTCCTTCTTTTCTGTATGTCAGTATCTTCAGTTCACTTTAGCCTTACTACCTTTTCATGTTCATATGGTATGGAGAACAGCCATTTACATAAAATTTTAAAATCTAGTGTACACAAACAAATGTTCTATTCCATAGTCACTCTGTACATAATACCAGGAAAGAGTCCTCAAAAGGAACTAACAGTCAGTTCACATAGTTCATAATTCATGACCTGCATGCGTACTATCTTCCTTTCTCCAGGTGGAAAGCTTACTGAGCAAATAGTACTTTTACTGAACAATGAATGAGGAACATTTGTTGCAAATCTAAGATTTCCTTCTTTGGGATTTAGCCTGAAAATGCATGTGCACATGTAGACCCACCCACCCATGCATACTCACTGTATTGTTTGTCTAATGGATTCCCAGTCTCAAATATTCCCTAGTGGTATACCTTTAGAGGCCCTCATTTACTTTTTTTTTACATTCTCACTCAGTCTTCCCATTTTTTGTAGATATTTTGTTTCTTTACTCATTCTCTTTCATTGCCAGGTTCGGAAGAATAAAACCTTAGATGTGCAATACAAAATTTCTTGTTTCTTCATTAATTTTCTTTCATTGCCAGGTTCGGAAGAAGAAAACCTTAGATGTGCAATACAAAATTTCAGTACACAAACAAAAAATTTCTGTATTTTCTCAGTTTATTTTTATCTGCATTCTGCCACCTGCCTTTTCATCTGATGCTGCCCAGTATTCTGTCTCATAACTTATTAGTTTTCTTGATTGAATTTTCCTTTGAAAAAGATGATTATAATAATACATGCAAAAAGAAAGGCTCCTTTCATAATTTGTATTAAGTATACAACAGATACTGAAACATTTAATTACAAATTTTCAATCAAGACTGAGGGACAGTATTCTTCTTTCAAACACATATTTTAAGTTTTCTGTTATATTGGTCTGAGTGTCTGCTGTAGGGCCTACATTTTTTTTCAGTGTTAAGTTATCTGTTACATTAGCACACATTTTTAGTGTAGGAGTTATGCAAAGCATAAAGCTTTAACATTTTCAGTGAGGTTCGTCGTCTAGACAGATCAAAATATACAGTGGCATTTCTCTCTTACAAACATCCTCATTCTCATAATTACTCTCTCTCTCTCTCTCTCTCTCTCTCTCTCTCTCTCTCACACACACACACACACACACACACACACACACACACACAAAACAACAACAACAACAAACACACACACACACACACACACACACACACACACACACACACACTGATGTATATATAATTTTTTTAAAATAAAAAGAGGTCTTGAACTTTTATTTCAGTTTTATATTTTAAATATTTTATCCATACAACTGAGGTAACTGAATTGCTGACTGGCCAATTATAATTTGACAGAAAACAGATTCTCTTCACCCACATCCTTGTTACAATGACACAGTTCTTTTTACCCAGAACTTTCATTAAGGTGGGGATGAATGAAGTATGGTGCTCTTCAGAGTATAATACTCCTTATCATTTTTCATTATATCCCAATTTACTGTGAAAGTGTAAGGCTAGTTCCGAAAAATTTTTCAGTTACAAAATTTCAACTTATGAGAGCACAAAAAATATATAGGGTATTCAATACTGTGCACATTACCAAATTTGTTCTCTTTTTTACAAGGTAATAAGTCTCTGTCTACAGTTTGACCTTAAACTTTGGCAGCCTGAGAAGCTCTATTTTGTTCAATCAGAAATTATCTATTGCCATGGGCACCCAAGTTTGAATATGAGCAGGCAGACAGTGTGGATGATGTTATGAAAAGTTCATGAATACTATAAATGTAGCTGCCATTGTCAGTCTCAGTACTGAAAACACATCAATATATTGATTTCTTATTAACAAATACCAATCATTTCTTATGAATTTATACATTTTCAATATATACATATATAAACTTTCTCTTACAGTTAATAATTGAATAGAAAAAAAATTGAATCACCAAGTAGCAGCAGAACACATACATTAAAGAAGATAATAATTAGGCATACTTCTCATCCCATACAGTAAGTCTCCCCTGACCCATGGTTCACGGTAGCTTTCCCAAAATCTACCACTTTTCCTAGACCTTTCCAGTCTTTTTCCTTCACCCCTCTTCCTTCTCCTTCAACCCTTCTGACTGAAGAAGGAGCCACTGGCTCCAAAAGCTTGCTAATTAGAAACTTCTTTTATGTGTATGTTCTGCCACTGCTTGGTGAGTAGATTTTTTATCTATACAATTAAATTATTTTCTCGATAGAAGTAATTTTTGCATATAATTTATTACACTCCTCATGAAATCAGCAACATTATAATATGTATGTAAGAATGTATTCTGCAAACGACAGTACGCTTCATCACAACTGCATATCACATAGTTGTCATTTAACACTAATCCCATTGCAGGAATAAATATTTGCACCGAATTAAGGTATGACTTCACAGACTGTACTAGTAAAAATGTTCTATTTTGTGACATGCACAAGTAAAAAATTAAACATTTAAAAGGTATGAATTTGCACTTCCTTCTTTGTTATAGGTATCAACTACATGAGAGGAAAAGAGAAATTTTGTGTATATTTTATATTTTTATTACAAGATGTAATGAAAAATTGTAATTCATTATAAATCATATGCACTCAGTTGTTAATTTCCTTACTGAAAATTTTTTCTTGTTTTGTTTCTAAAAACTCTTTACTCAAATTAGGGGGTGGAGGGGGGCATGGGTGGGAGGGAAGGAGGGGGGGGGGGGTGGAGAGAGAGAGAGAGAGAGAGAGAGAGAGAGAGAGAGAGAGAGAGAGAGAGAGAGAGAGAGGTATGAATTGTTGAATGTTTCCTTCATTATTACAGGTTTTAAGTGTGTGACAGGAACAGATAATTTTTTTTTTAGTATTTTACATTTTATTACAAGATGTAATAAAAAATTGTAATTCACTATAAATAATTTGGTGAGCACTCGGTGTTTAACTTCCTTATTGAAAGAGAGAGGGATGGGAGGGCGGGGGGGAGGGAGGGGAAGGGAAGAAAGAGAGAGCACAGGACAAAAAAATGAAAGAAAAGATAGCACTTTGATGAGTGTAACTGAAATCCACATTAAGAAATAAAAATGTTTAGGATCTCAACAATAGCAAAAAACTTCATTTGTGTCATGGACAATGAGGTGTTATTAATGTACTATGAACAAAGTATATGAGCTGAGAATGCAGCTACATGGTAGCTAGAATAAATAGCTTTTCATAATCACTATCTAGAATTAAACCTCAACAACACACATGTAAACCACATAGATGAAACAAACAGTTGCATGGAGATAAAAGAATATATATCTTACACTTGTAATAAAATTTAGTACTGTGCTACTTAGGGCTTTGACAAAATAAAAACTTCCTAGGCTCTTCAGAATTGCTGATCATACTAAAATACTTTTGATTACAGAGAACTGTAAAACAAGAAAAATAAACAGTCTGTTTTTTGCACCTTCAGATTTGGCAGTTCACTAGATGGCCTGCATCCACCAACTTTCAACAGAGGTTGATGTTAACCTGGTGTCACATTAAAAATACATTTCTTGGTGCCTTTACTTTATATGTTTTGTCAAGACAATTGGGACCCTCCTGGAGGCATTTGTCACCAGTCAACATATTTTCCTGTAGGGGATAACCAGGTGCCCTCTCAAAATATTGCAAAGCACATGATATATGAGACACCATTCAGCACAATGCCCATGGGCATCAGCAACAAATGTTATGTTCTGCCACCAATAAATTTCAGGAAAATAACTCTCTTGTTTGTTTATCCTGCTTCTAGAAATGAGTGAAGGTAAAATAGCATAAAAGGATGACAGCTAGTTTATTCTGACAAAGAAAGTAATGTCTTTTAAAAAATTAAGAAACTTCTCATTATGAGAACATAAATTTAACTGGAGGACTACTGATGGAGGAGGTAATGTTCTTATCACTAACTGACCTGGAGCTTTCCCTTTCAACAAATGCAGACAAACCAAGGTAACACATCCAGTTAAAAATAAACAGAATTAGTTGCTTTAGCCCTTTCTCAGTATCAGTGAATAATGGGTGTGTAATAGGACAGTGAGTCCACATTATTTTTGGAAACTAATAGCTTCTATCCTAGTAATAATGGAAGGAATAAATGTAACAACTCATCAAAAGGTTGAGGCATTGAGGAGATAATAGAAACAAGACTGAAAACATTGCTAGCTTTTAGATAAAATATAACACCAGCTCACACTCTTTTATGTGAGCACAATCACCAATGAGCTGTTCACCTGAATGAATGGCGTTACACACTGTTGACCACATAGTGGCAGAACACACTGTTTGCCACAATATATTTGACTTCAAAGGCTGCATAATTTATGCTTATTTTTAATTACATAGATGATACTTGTTATTGCAAGTTACCTTTGATTCTGTAATTTTTCTGGCCTCAAACCTCTGCTAGCTTCTGAACCATCTAAAGCCATGTCCCCAGGGTCACAAATTATGCTGATTCCATAGTGTATTACTATAGAATAATAGGGAGACTGCAGACAGGAAAGAGTAATACATTGTGAATATCTTCCCCCTCCCATTACACTTCTGTACTTCACTGTGTGCCACATGCAGCTCCCTTAGTCTGTGCAAGAATGAGTTCACAGGTTCTACTTTCCTATCCTCCCCCTCCTAGCCATTAGCTTTTCATCACTCCTCCTCCTCAGAACCTCTTTTGTCCTCTCACCATTTCTGCCCACCACAATCCCTTACTGCAGCCAAGCTGTAGCACTAATTCAATGTATCAGCTCTGAAGAAGGATATCATCTGAAAGCTTAGCAACATTTTCAGTCCTGTTCATGTGCCTATCAACTACTCAACACCTCAACTATATAGTGAGATGTTTCTTTATTCCTTCCACTTTTCATACTGTACCTACCAATTTCCATTATCATATTTAGCTTATGTTTCACAATGTGTAAGTAATTCTTGGTCTCTCTCTAGTTGTGATCTTTTATTTGGACAGTAAATATTTTCAGCCAATAACAATAATAAAATATGTTACTTCTATTACTTAAATAGAAAAAGTGTTACTATCTCATGGATACTCGTTAGTATATTTAAACTGCCAGTGAGAAAACTGTCATTGTCATCTGGCATTACAAACAAATGTTTGAGCCATAAATATATTTCAGCTGGGTGGTATTTAAGCTCATGTACAGAACAAAAGCACAAAAATGACTTTACACACTCATTACAAAGACAGAATACAGAAAGAGTTTTGCTGCCTGGATGGTACTGCTGAAGAGGAAAATGTATTCACCATCCCTACAGAGAAAGCTCACAACAGCAAAGCAGAATTTACAAGGAAAACAGGATCTTTGATTAAAAACATAATATCATTTCAAATTGGAAGTAAAAATCAATGTGTACAAGATTAGAGTGAGAAAAACATCTACGTATAGTCTCAATGGATTGACTGGAACAGGACCGAGATATGCAAACCAGAAAACACCACGGAAATATTAGTATTAAGGAATTTTAAAAATAGAATCACAAGGAAAAATACATGTGACTGGAAACAGGAAGATAAATGTAAAAGGGAAGAAAAAAAAATCAAACAAGGAAAAAAAAAAAGAAAGTTGCTACTAAATCTGAAATTTGAGACATACAGTGTCAAGAGAGGTCACATGCAGCAATCAAAAAGACATCGTGATAATACAGACTACAGTATGGAAACAACAAATAAAAATGACATGCAGACACACACACATCCACACATTACACATTGTTCATTTATGAGTTGTTGGGCAGTCTGATGGATGGGAAATGAAAGAAAAAAGTGACAGGTGTGCACTGTAACATGTGTGAGCAAGGAGGGTCTGCAGCAGTGAGTGGGAGACAGGAGAAGAGGAAACAGGTGGCTGTTAGTGACACCAACATAATGAGATAAGATGTACTGATATTAAATGAGAACTTTTGTGTGATGTTTGCTACTATATGAATGCAAGGCATGTACATTAAGAGAAGGGAGAAATAGAGTTGAAGTTATAAATATATCATTCAGGAGGAATTGTTGAAGAGTATAAGGAGTGACAAAAAAGTTTGAAGTAAAAGTACGTGGAACAATAAATGTCAAAGATAACCATGAATTGCATAGCAGTGCTACTGGGCAGCTCTATGGAAATGATTATTTTAAAAAAGGACAACTCTCTGATCAAATTCCTGAGAAGGAAGCAGAGAATATAAATCACAATGTGCTGTGTGATCTTAATCTGAATGTCATCTAAAATTGTTTTATGAGGATGACAGCTGGAAAATAATGTTGTGGCTGCAGTGATAAAGGAAGGGAGAGGAGATATAGAGAGATCAGGTTCTCCTGTCATTATTGGTGTAACAGATTTCCAAAGTAACAGACAGTAAACCTCCATGAGATTTAAGCCAAATATTGGCTTGAAATGGCACAGCAAGAATAATGACTAAGATACCACTGAACAGGATACAATTTGAGTTTGTTTTCAATAGCATATACATTAAAGCAGACATTGTAGTTACAACAGCTGAAAAGTTGTACTCATGTGGTTGGCATGAGACTGGCATATAATCCGCAACTATTATCACAAAAAATATTAACAATCTAGCATAAAATATAAAAGCATTAATGTCCAAAATGGCATAAAGGAGGGTGATGAATGCTGGGATGGCTATCATCATAGAAATGGGAACAGACGGGTGGAAAGCTATGAATGAAAAATAATACAAATATATTACATCGACTTTTGGCACAAAATAACAAATGAATATTGAGGGAAATATGGGTAAAATTTTGATTCCTCCATTGAGATTAAGGCCAGTTTCAAATATTTGTAATGAATAACATAGGATTGAGAATGTACTTTACAGTATTTGTGCTGCAAATAAAATCAGTGAGAATGGTAGGGGGAGAAAGCAAAGTGGTGAGAGAATTAATAATGCTCATCCTCTAATTCCATAGGCTATTATTAGATGACATGTGATAATTTATATCAAATGAATTTACTTTGTTTAGTTTTGAGAAAGGAAAGTTACTGTTGACATTAATGAACAGTTTATTGCGCAGAATTCCAAAGACAATGTTTACAAAACCAGTCATCCTCATCAGTCCGTGTGAAGGGACTTGCAGTAAGTGATTTACTGTACTGCCTTTGTAGCAGCATTTATGATTTTAAAACACTTAATGAGGAGTTATGAGAATCGACCAATGGAAAGGCAGAGTATTTCATTACATGTTTTTGGTTATAGTAGAAACACATTAAAAAAACCAATGATTACATGTGAACCACTATTTTTTTGTTTAGACAAAAGTTTGTCAATACCACAATCATAAATTTTGGTACCAACATTTTCTTACACAGACAATCTGAAAGCCTTATGAATAGATTTGTGTAAAGTAAAACAGGAAAAGGATTATAATTAGTAACTGATTTCCTCATATATTACGAACTGTACTTGCTGTTCTGAGAATAGAAGATAATATTCTGATTCATGTTAATAATGTGTGACTGATACAATATAATCAGTGTACTTACAATGCAAAATCATGTTGTTTAGAAATAAAATGTCTCTCGATCCTTGTAATCTAAGGAAGAAATGTGTTGTTTTTCTATGCCTATTTAGCAGTTTCCATCCTTTGTTCTTTATCTCTGGTACTTTAATTATTTCATGATAGTGTCAGCTTAACTAAGAAAGATAATTTGAAAGAACAGTTACTGCCTCCTGAACTAGCCTCCATAAAATTTGCATATACATGTAGCTACTTTGATATTACAATTAAGAACAGAAATATCTCCTACATAGGTTATAGCAGACATACATGTTGACAAAAGCTGGAAAATACTAGGCTATAGTCCAAAGTACTCTTCTCATATCACAAAAGAAAAGAATCGGCTGTTGGACATGAGGTTGTTTAGGGATTAACTAGGGAAATCTCCAAGAATATTTGCTCAAAGATGGCACAGTAAGAGGATTTTGGTTTATCTCTCACCCTGTCCTGCTATGTCTACACTGATTAATGTACTAGTAACTCTCTTATTTAATTCATACCCATTCCTTCCAGACCTTCCATGTATTTTGTTATCGTATACAAAGTAAATATTTATTGGAAAATGTGGTATATGTGTCATGTTTCTCAAGGGCACGTGAGTAGCACCACTTGACAAGTCAAATATCTATTTTTGTTATTGCTATTTGGTTGCAGCTTTATTTTGATTATAATTTCTTTGCACACATATCTAACTTACACTGAGAACAAATATGGCATGGAACATTCAGGCAGAAGGTAAATTTAAGTTCATTGTTTTTGGATTAGAAATCCATTAAAATCAAAAGGGTTGTTTTCATTCGTTGGGCAGTCCATTTTAATATACATGCAAAGATCCTATTGTTTGTTGTATTCTGGATAGATGACTGTAAGCTATACAAAGAAAACAGACTACATTTGCAAAACAATGCGTCTGCAGCAGAAACTCAGAATGCATGGAGTGTAAATAAATGTTAATCTCGACACATGCAACACAGCTCTAATCTTACAGACATACCTAGAAATTTGCAAAGAGAATGGAAAGTATTTGTCATATAGTGATTTTGGTTCCATACAAGTATACTGTGGTCCTTATTTTGTCATCATTTCTCACACCTTCAAGAAACAGATTTGTAAGAAAATATTCTTTGACACAATATACGTATGTGTGGTTGTAGGGTTCTCCAATGAGAAAAACAGGCATTTCAGGATTGTTTGTAATAATTACCAAGAAATCTTGTACCTTTTCCTGTAATGTGAATTTATAAAAATAATACTTCTGTTATAGGCAATGACAACATGTAAAACGTCTTTGCTTCAACAAAATGGTATTATGTCCATATAATGGACTGTTTGAGGAATTGCTAAGTAACAGAAATAATAAAAAGTGAGAATGAATTTTAGGCGTTCAAAGTCAGTACCAATATTTTCCTGAAGATATTTAAATGTAAGGTGGAAGTCACCTGAAATGTGATACAAAGACTAGAACCACTATAACTGGAGTTAAGTGTCATAGGATAGATTAAATATGAATATAAGATAGAAGTAGAAAAAGATGTGAGAAGTGTTAAACAACTGAAATGAAGTAACCCATATAAGTGACTATCTTTAGGAAATGATAAGTCAGAAAATCAATTTTTCTATGTGGTGTATTCTGAGGCACTTCAAATGAAAATTAATTTTATGAAACTAAAAGACTCTAACTTTAAAACTGAATTTTCTGCATACTATTAAAATTGTTAGAACTGTTCTACTGAATTATTTGAAAATAAAACAACTGTTTGTCTACGTAAACACTTTTAGAGACTTGGGGACCATGACACTACTGATGTTATTTTCATCATGTAGTTCAGAGATCACTCAAACAGACAGAATTTAAAAATAAAAACTGATACCTATATTTCATTTGTAGGGTGTGTATTCTTAAAACTGCAATATCTTGCTTTGCAGCTTTAGCTTTGATTTCTCTGAATGAACAAAATTAATGGAGGAATCACGTGAAAGAAGATGTAAATTCAAAGTCACTGGAGGGGAAACAAAAGAAGTTTATCAGAATATAAAGAAGTGGAAAAATTGTTAAAGGATAAAAGAGAGGAAGTGAAAATACTATGATGAACCTAGTAGGTCAGATGGGGACTAGGAGTCAAAATGGGGAATGATTTACACAATTGGCTGGAAACAATTGAAGAGTAGATTGGATGTGTGGTGTAATTTCAATGATCACATGAATTGGTGATGCAGTCCTAATCTTTCAAGTTAGTCACTATAATATGAAAAATCCTATTTCATGACTTTTCTTTGGTGCAAAATGTTTTGGTTATGATGAAATGAGAACAGGTTATCATAGATGTTTGTTATATGCATACTGTGTGTGTTTGCAGAGCTCATAGCCCCTCTCTCTTTGCTGTTGTTTTATTTATGCACAAATATCTCATAAACTACAATTTCAAAAGAGCTCTCTAGAAACACTCTGATTTATGCAGTGTATTAGTAGTGATAAAGCAGTCACAGACATCTGTTTATAGAGAATGTTAGAAACATTAGTGTAGTATCTGAAGGTGTCCTTTATGTTTGACAAGTAATATGTATGGCCTTCAGAAGAGCATTGTTTGTAATAGGGAGAGCTGCATCAATGAAGAAGCCAGATGGATTAAAACCTAATGTCAGACCAAAAACTACAGAAAATAAAGTAGTAGAAAAGTATTTAAGAAAGAATTATCTCAGCTCCTTGCAGTCTAATGTCCCACTGGGGTCATAGGACTTCTGTGACTGTTTCTGTGCTATTCTTCCAGCACAGAGTTTTTTTTAAGAATTTCACTATATTGTGCAAAAGTTTAAACATGAAAGTTATTTTTGTTACTACTTTGCAGTGACTGGAGAATATCTGTCAGCAGATACGTTGTTTTGTTATTGTGTGTTCATCTTAGAGAGAATAAAATTGATTAACATTTCAATGCAAGTTATGATTCAAACAGCGGAATAAGTCTAGTTTAATATGAGTAATTTGATACTACATCAAGGATCATGGTTCTCTCCAAAATGATGAAATGAGTGGTGTATGCAGTGAATTAATCAATGATGAACTAGATGCTGATAGTTGGATAAAACTGCATGATGCAGTAAAAAATCATTATATCCACAAAATTACTGTTCAGAGAAGTGATAGTGACATTCAAAGAATCCCATTATCTGAAACACCTGTGCAGTTTTTCAGCTGTTTGGCGCCAAGAATTGCAGTACACTGTAAATTAATCAAACAAGTGTCCTGCTCAGAACTTGTTTAATTTGTATTTAAGAAGCATTCTGCCAAGAATGACTGAAGAAATATGACTGTACACAGAAGTACACCTGTTTCTGGGAGTGATTCTGAGCATGGATGTCATTATAAAGCTCAACATCACACCCTACTTTTCAGATTCTTGTTTGATTACACTCTGTTTTATTTACAGGTGTTTTCATGTTGTAGATTTATGCAAATAATTTAGCTGCTTTGTATCAGCTGCCATCATGCTCACAAAGGGCTTCAAAGTCAAAGTTTGTATTCCAGCTGAAGTGAAAATTTTTGGAACACTTTAGTTTGAGCCATGATTATGCCACTGACAAAAAGTGCAATAATTTTCAAACTATGTCTCAACTCGAGAATTTACAATCCACAAAAATACATGAAATGGTGTGTGTGTGTGTGTGTGTGTGTGTGTGTGTGTGTGTGTGCGTGTATGTTTTGGCTCATGGTGGCACAGTTTATGTTAGCTGTTTTTAACTGTATGGTGATGATCTTATGACTAAGGTACTTGTGAGACCAAACTTTCCATTGACAGCATTAAACATTTTGCACTTGTGTACTGAACTCTTGCATAATTCTGATGACTCAGGTTTCCTTCATGCTTGATGATGAGTACTATTGGCTTAAAATGTATCACTAATAAATTAATGTCATAATATCAATAATCTTAAAAATTGTGACTGGTTGCAGTACACACAAATTTCCTTCATTATGACAGTCACAGGAAACAAAGCAGCCAAAATGGCCAATTATTACTTGCATATTCATGGATAGATATTACACAAGTGTAATTTTGGCACATGAAATGAAGAAGGAAAACAGTGTAAAAATCTACAGAAATATAAAATAAAATGAAACTGAAGAAAGTGGATGTATGCACATTACTGAAAGATTACAGGAGAATGATAGTATGGCAAGATCAGAGTAACATGCTGACGGTGAGTATATGCAATTAGAGGTTCCTAGGCAGACATAAAAAACTGTATTTTACTGGACGAGAACATATAGTTGCCTAATAATAACTTAAAAATCAACATTAGTCATAGCTGTTGATAAAGCTGGCCATTACATTGGCAAGTATGGTTTTGTCATAAAATTACTGAAGTGATTGAGAAAAGTATTTTTTGATTGTTTACAGTGTCTGTGGGAGATAATTTCATATTTTACAAAAAGTGCCAAAAGAACAACGATGCCAAAAAGTGTCCACCCATGCAGTACAGGAAAACATTAGTTGAGGACCTTGCTCGAGAAGTTTGAAGCAACATTCCAAAAAGAAGAACCACTGGTGATCTCTGGATACAGAGGAATGGATAAGAAACCAGATACAACTATTCCATGACAAGAAGAAAGCTCGTGTTTCATGCTGCAGTCATAAAACATCATGCAGAAAAAAAGAGCTTTACTTTACCACTAGGCTTATATACAATGTCCATGTCTTCATATTAAAGCATGTTTCAAGATGTATCACACTACAGCTGTGTGTGTCTGTACATTAAAAGATATGACCAGTTTTCATTCTTTTTTGTGCCCTTTTGATGATTCAATGCTTTTTTTGTTTAGTGAGTTTCTCCTTATTCCTAAATCATTTGTATTGGCATTTAAAAATTCAATAGAATGTTTATGTATTTAGGTACCTTCAGTTTCACTTTATCAGATAAATCTGGGGCTGATAATAAAAGAGAAGGGTAAGAAAATTTATGCTGAGAATGACAGATGTAAGTTACTAAATATACAGGTTGCCCCTCCCCCCTCCCAATTCTCTCTATCTTCCTCTCAATTTTTTATGGTTCAAAGTTTTCGTTTCAAGGAAGGAAGAGTAGGATGTAACATCCTGTCAACAATAAAGTGATTAGAATTTTGAAAGAATTTAGAAATATATGAAAAGAGTTGAAGTCAATCTCGTACACCACCCAAGAGTTTATGGTGTTTATTTTCTTTAATCTAACTTGCTTAGTACATTTTTTATATTTTGTTGAACACAAATTAAAGAAATCTTTTATCCACCAATGACACTGTAATCTCTGTCGAAGTGCTGTGGTTCAAAATGTACATTATAACCTGTTTATCTTCTGAAGTAGGTTGTTTCTTTTTCACTGAATAGAAAAACCTGTGACAAGAAACACTATATTATTGGGTCACCTCTGACACAGTCGGAAACTAATTTAAATAGAAGAAAGAGAAATAATATTAATAAGCAAATGTACACAAGCAGTAAATTGCAAGGTGCATCATTATAAAAAAAATGGGTTAATGAGATCATGCATAATCTTATGTGAGTACCAACAAATGAAGATTTGTATGAGATGAAAGCTGAAGTATTTGGTAGATGTTAACTTGCAAAATTTCTGTAGTCAGCATTGGCTTTAAACTGTAAAAGCCCAACATGACCACCTCAGGATGTATATCACACTATACAACATAGAATGAAATGGACAAAAATTTGCAAACTCACTGTTGGAACCTATCTGCATATCAAAATTTCAACTTAGTGAGGATATCACAGATGTAATGGTATGCTTCAGTGTAATTCAAACAAGCACCCATCAACTGCAAAATATTTTCTTTTATAAAATTAATACTGTTGAGCTTTGATCTCTTGTTTTGAAACAATTTCAGATAACCATGAAATTGTTGTACAAGTCTTGACTAATAAAATAAAGATCATGTAATGACAAACTATTGGACAGAGCTGCTGGCCATTATTTAACTTCAGGAGGCATAATGTATAGTCCTGTCAATGTTCACATTAAAAGTAACACACCTTTTAGTTTCAGACCTTTTCTGAGAGAAGATCTTTTTTTAACCTATCACTCTGTCCTATATGACAAAGGAACTATTAGTCTCAAAAGCCTGGAACTGCATCTCTTTTACTTTTATGTGTGTTTACTTGCAGTACTCCTTCCACGAACCATGGTGCTTGTGAAGGTGGGATGACCTGCATGCCTCCATGATACAGATAGCCATACCATAGGTGTAACCACCTGCTTCAACAGCTGCAGGGACAACAGTCAGGAAGATTGGCTGATTTGGCCTTGTATCATTAGGGGTCAGCATGATCTTGCTGTGTTGGTGCTGTGAATGTCTGAATGTGAGGAACCACACCCGTCCCAAGGACATGTGGCTCTACTGTATGGCATAATGATCATGGCACCCTCCTGGGTAAAATATTCCAAGACAAAACTGTCATTCTACAAGCTGGTGTGTGGAATGTTAGAGCCCTGAATTGAGCAGGAGTTTTAGAGAATTTAAAATCGGGAAAATGTAGTGTGGTGACAGGAAGAACAGTACTTCTGGTCAAGTCATTATAGGATTAACACAAAATCAGCTAGGGGTAAAGAATTAAAGAAAGTTTGATAGTGAATAAGAGAATAGGAAAGCGGATAAGCTACTATCAGCATCATAGTGGACACATTACCATAGCCAAGATAGACGAGTAGCCAACACCTATCACACAAGTATAAATTTATATGCCGACTAGCTCCACAGATGGTGAAAAGATTGAAAGAATGTACAATGAGATAAAAAAATCATTCATACCATTAAAGGAGATGAAAACTTAATTGTGATTGAGTGCTGGAATTCCATAGAAGAGTAGGAAAAATAATAGGAAGATATGGACTGGGGGAAATGAATGAAAGAGGAAGCTTCCGGGTATAATTCTGCACAGACAGAAAGGCCACACAAGGAAAATGAGCTTGAAGGCAATATTATAGAAAGATAGGAGGAAGTAGATAAAGATGAGATGGGAGATGACAAGAATTGGCAGAGCACTGCAAGACCTACGTCAAAATGTGGCCCTGGAGTAAATGACATTCCTTTTGAATTATTGAGAGCCTTGACGGAGCCACCCAAGACAAAACTATTCAACTATTGTTTGAACACTCATTCGCCGGGAAAATTTTAAAATTCACATAAGACAAAACTATTCTATCTTACATGCAAGATATACTAGACAGGTGAAATACCTTCAGACTTCAAAAAGAATGTAATAATTACTATTCCAAAGATGGTAAGTACTGACAGCCAAGAATATTACTGAACCATCAATTTAATAAGACATGGTTGCAAAATACTGACACAAACTATTCACAGAAGAATGGAAAAATTGATAGAAATTGACAATTGGAAAGATGAGTTTGGGTTCAATAGAAATGTAGGAACACGCAAAGCAATACTGTCCCTCTGACTAATATTAGAAGATAAATTAATGAAAAGTGAACCTATGTTTATACATGTGCAGATTTAGAGGCTTTTGGCAATGTTGACTTGTATACACTCCTCAAAATTCTGAATATACCATGAAGAAATTCCAAGAACCAAAAGGTTATTTACAATTTGCACAGAAACAGATTGAAGTTACAAGAATTGAAGAGCATGCCAGGGAATTTGTAGTTGAGAAGGGAGTGAGACAGGATTATAGCTTCTCCTTAATGTTATTCAATCTGTACACTGTGTAACCAGAAAACAAAACCAAACAGAAATTTGGAAAGGGAATCAAAGTTCAGAAAGATGAAAGAAAAACTGTGTGGTTTAACAATGAAGTGTTAGTTCTTCCAGAAACGGCAAAGGACTTGCAAGAGCAACTGAATGAATTGGATGGTTCTGGAAAAGAAGTTATGTGCTGAATATTATCAACAGCAAAACAAGGGTGATGGAATGCAATCAAATTAAAACAGGTGTTGCTGAGGAAAGGGAATGGGACACTAAAAGTAATTGATGAGTTTTGCTACATGGGAAGCAAAATAACTGATGATGTGTCAAAGTATATAGGATATAAAATTCAGGCTGGCAATGGCAATAAAAGCTTTTCTGAAAAAGAGAAAAATATAAATTTAGGTGTTGGTAACTCTTTTCTGAAGGTATCTGTGTGGTGTGTAATCTTGTAAGGAAGTGAAATATGGATGATAAGCAGCTCACACAAGAAGAGAATAGCAGCTTTTGAAATGTGCTGCTACAAAAGAGTGTTGAAAATTAAATGGGTGGGTCGAACAATTAATGATGAGATGTTAAATCAAATTGGGGAAAAAAGAAACTTTCATGACTTTACTGAAACAAGGGATCAGTTTATAGGACACATCTTGAGGCACCATGGAACCATAAATTTGGTAACAGAAAGACATGTGAGGGGTAAAAACTGCATAGGAAGATCAAAGCTTGTATACAGTAAGCACGTTCAGATGGATGTAGGTCATAGCAGTTATGTATAGATGAAGTGGACTTGCACAGAATACATTGGCACGGAGCACTGCATAAAACCATTCTTTGAACTGAAGCCAACAACAACAACAACAACAACAGCAACAACAACAACAACACTGGCAGCACTACACATTTTGCTTCCTGGAGATACACATTGGCTAGCAATTCTGTCTCACAATTTATTAGTTTTCTTGACTGAATTTTCCTTTGAAACAGTTGATTTATTTTCACAGACAGTGATGAAGTAATTCAGGCTTAAAAAATGCTGTGACTATTTTTTGTTATGTTCTTCATGGTTTTTGCAACAAGGGCATTAGGTCATGGTTAGGGCAAGATCCTGTGCATAATGCTGGGGCATACTCAGAGACAATAAAGGCCAAATATTTTCAAATTGAAACAAAAAAAGTTGCAGAACTGTTTATCCATAACTAGGTCTGGTCGAGACCTCATTCAACCACTGTCTGAGATTGTGGAAATGTGCCAACATGTGTTATGGAGCTTGTACTCCAGAAGAGATAAGAAATGAGTACTGCAGAAAATACGAGACGAAGATGTATAATTTTAATCTTATGGAGCTTGTACTCCAGAAGAGATAAGAAATGAGTACTGCAGAAAATACGAGACGAAGATGTATAATTTTAATCTTCCTTCTCATCTGTTAAACTTGACTTTTGTGTGTGTGAATTTCTACAGCCTTTCTGTAGATCCTAGCATAGCAATTATTAAGCTCCATGTCATCCTCGGCCAGTGGTGGCATTTGGATGCAGTACGGTTGAGCATGGGATCTGCACGCTATTTGCCTGACCACTGTCAATTTTGCAGACTTTGGAACTGCTACTTCTCATTCAAACAGCTCCTTATATGGCATCACAAGGCTGGGTGTTTACTGTTCCAGTCCTCCCACCAGGAAATATCCCTGGCCATACCAGGAATTCAGCCCAGGTCCTTAATGTCACAGGCACCACACTCAACCAATTAACTACAGTGGCGGACATAGAAATGGTTGGACATTGATAAAACTTCCATAATGGAGAAACAAATTAGTTAGTTTCTTGGTCCCAGTGCATGATCTGCTACTGCCAATTTATCTGTGTTTCCCAGACCATGGCTGTTCTTGTGTTTTTAAGCTGGGTATTGCTGTTACTTTTAGTAGTTACAATGTCCACTTGGCAGATGTGCAAAGGATTTTGAGTACTCCTGCTGTGGCAAGTTTTGGGCATCCATCTTTTGCGGTGTTCAAATATTCATGCACCTCTCTTGTTGGCTTAAAAGTTGTATCAATACTTTGACTTCTCAGTACTCTGCAATGCGATCTGTGACCATTTTGTGAATAGGAGGGACACTTTGTCTTTAGAAGGTCCAGATCTTTTAGTATGAAGTGCCCTATTTATCTATTTGTCAGATTAATTCTTAAATGATTTTGAGCCTTTCCTACAAGTACTGTGGCTCACAGATTCTTTCAGCTCAGTCCACCAACTTCTTAATTTCCCATCTTTTCTGCTTGGGATGCAGACTGGGATCTTTGTGACGATCTCTATCTGTCTGAGTGGGCTTTTTGTAGAATTTAAGCCCTAAAGTTGCGTCAGTTTTTCTGAGTACCAGTATGCATAAAAATGAAGTTTGACCTTCCTTCTTTTTTCCCATTGTAAACTTTAGATTGTAATTAATAGAACACAGAAAATTTGTAAATTGTGTTTTCTCCATGAGGCCATATAATAAAAGTGCCATCAAACTGATGAGCGGTCTTCTTCTCATCCATTCAAAGGGCTGCTTCTTCAAATTTCTCCATATAGAAATTTGCTACAACTGCTCTGACTCGGTTCTTCATAACCACGTCATAAGATTAATCAAAGAATTCATTGTTTGATTATAAGTGAGTTGATGTAAGACACAGTTTAAAGAAATTTGCTATATTTTTTGTGAAAATACATTCCAACTGTGACATCTCCTTGTTTGAAGGAACCATTGTGAACAGCCTCTGAGGATGTCCCAAGCAAGAGACAATGTGCCAGGCACAAAAACATTCCTTAGAACATGACATAAATTGCATATAAATATATATGTAAATACTAGCTGTGAAACTCTGATTTTTTCCAGTTTACTTATGCACATTTTAGTTATACAAATTGTAACCTACACACATTAAATTAATGAACCCGTGTCTTCAGCCTTGAAACATTTGTGCTACCACAAACTGCAATAAAAAATAATACTTGTTACGTGTGACATAACTGATGACAAAGCATTAAAATATAGCTAATTTAGGAGCCTCTTTTGTTACACAGGCAACTGAGACACTGTCTCACACAGATTTATCTTTCCACAAAAGTACTACTGCAGTGGAAAACCTGCACATTTTTTTCTGCAGTATCTTAAATTCAGTCAGATTGTTCTTTCCGAGGTCAGTTATTTGCACTCAGATTTCCTATTGGAATACTTTAACTAAGGAAAAAATCAGAAAATTTGATTTTCTGTAAAATGTGATAAGAAGTGTATATGTAACTGTACTTTTAACTGTGTAGCATTTAATACTAGCTCGCAGTAAACTGTCAGCTTGATATGTATAAAATCACTGCAAGTGATGTTGAACCCACTGAAACCTCTGCTGTCAGAAAAGCTAGAGGATTGTAGAGCTAGACAAACAGAAACAATAGTAGTGTTCACATTGTACACTAACTATGAAGTTTTCAGCACATTTCCCGTCAAACTGAAAAAATTTTGAAAGTACAAAAAAGGAACATTTTCTAGCTCTCAGGACTTCAGCACCATTTAAATGAATGTTATATTGAAATGACACATATTATAAATCAAGTCTCTTAAGATCTTAAAGATGACTGCCAGTTTAAGCAGCTTATATCAAATTCTACACCCCAATGGTAGGTTTAAGCAGATTGGTTTGATTACAATTAGTATATATTCCCTTACATAGAAATTTAAAAAATAAAAGAATAATTACAATGCCCTTCTATTCTATTCTAGTTCTGGATCACACACAAGGCTTTTAGAGCTAGTTTTTTTTGTGCTTCACTCATCTGCTACGTTACTACAGGTGTCCTTATAAGAGCTCTATAATACAGCAATACTTCACATGGCAGTCTGCCATGGGTAATTCTGAAATAAACTGCATGACAGAAGAAACAGTCGGCATATAAGAGGAAGAGTATCTCTCAAATATGAGCAACAAGTACATAACAGTTACATTTTTAATTAGTTCCCTTTTTTGCCTACCTCACAATTTGGTATTACAATTCCACATTGTAGGGAAAAAAACTCACATGCAAAATTGTGTTTAAAAAAAAAAGACTTTTTACATGTAGATCTGCAACAAAAAAATTTCAGTTGAAAGTGACTGCTTTAATCTTCTTTTTAGTATGTGCTTTGAGCAACAAAATTCCATCATCTGACAAAATGTACAATACAACGACACCTGTGCTAGTTATCAGCAGGCAACTGAGCTACTTTTTGCCTCAATATGGCTATAAAATAAAGTACTAAGAAAATTATACAACAAGCCTCAGGATTAAATATGATGTAATCCTTTGCTGTTGAAGGAAAGCAGCTCTATTCTCATTAAAGGTAACCTTATATTCTTTTGTCATTAAAAAGTTTGTGTCATTTGTTTATATTGATATCTTTTTCCACTGCAGTATACCAACAATAGGAGAATCTGTATTACACATTTATTCCAAATTTGAATGGTGAAATATAACTTTCATTAGCTCTACATTTATGCTAGTAAATATACACAAGTGTGCACCACTCACACAACTGTACTCCACAGAAAAGAAACAGATGTTCCACAATTTCATTCACATCATAACAAATACATCAGAAAATAACATTGCACTTTCTTTTTCTTTATAATAATGAATACCACCAAGAATCTCATAAATTCACTTGGTGTAGTCAAAACTTACTGTCCTTGTAATTTTATGCAAAGTATATATATTTATTGGCATGGGTCAAACTGAAAGTTTTACAGTAACAAAAACAATAAATTTATTTCTCTAAATAACATACAGAATATTTGAAATGATAACACAGTTATCTATAAAAATCTGTACCAATATCTATGAAATCCTCTGACAGTTACCTGTTACAGGGATAAAACTAGTCACTTTTTCATATAAATGGGTTCATATTTACATTCAGCTCTTCACTGCTTTTTATTATAAATGGCAAATATAGATTTTTTTGTTTAACTTGTTCTTGCTCGCAAATCTCCAGTGTTAATGTTCCTATGTATTTTGGTTTCCTCCATGTCAACAATAATTTATTATTACAGACCATCTGATTCACACAAAATAAAAGGCTATATATATGTATATATATATATATGTTTGATAACTTCAACAATCATCTATTTGATCCTACAGCTGATAACAATGCTAGCCTTTCCACCCATTCCTATAAACTCCTTAATCTTTTGTTTAGCAACAACTCCATAAAATTTTTTGTAGTTTAACACATTAATTACTCGATTCCAGTTTTTACAGTGAAGGTCTACATATAAATCTATACTTTCTCCTAGAATATCTTAAGTCACCTTATTCTTATTTTATTATGAGCAGTGTAAATAATTGTGTTCTTTCTACTTTCTCTTTTAACTTCGATAATGAGATGATTTGATCACAGCACAGTTAATTGATTCACTAATGAATCACTTCTCTATCTTCGTACCAAATATGTAGCACTTGTGCCTAGAGGGAGAGGATTATTTTTTTCTATTTGGTATGGGACAGTGGTTTCTATTTGACAAATTGTACCTTGTAAATCTACAGGGTACTTACTAACTGATGCAAATTAAGTTCACTTGTAAAACTTTTCCAGAGCTTGTCAGTCACTGCACTGCTATTTACTAACTGCACTGACACCCTTATATTGTTTTCTTTTAATAGAAACTGTCTGCAATGACAAACCACATTTATCTCCAGATTTCCAGTATTGTGGTGTTTGTAATGGCTGCAAGCCATTGCCTGACCTCAGAAGAAGCTGAAAAATGATAGCTCTCAAAATATGATCCACAATTTCTTTATGGAGCTTTCTTAATGTTTCATCTTTGATGAAAGAACCTTTCAGGTTCTTACTGTAGTGTTGAATAAGTTCCCTTGTTATCCTACAGTAGCACCTAACACCCACTTAATGTGTAGTACACAGACCTGCTGGATCCACATTTAGTGTACTAGGAGGAGGTATACGTGACACCTCATATTATCACATATCACCACAGAAATTAACCACTCTGCAACACTTTACATGTAATTCCTGATTTGTTTTCAGCTCCCACAATATGTGTGCACATAGGCACACTGAAGGAGTCAATACTGGAACATTTTTCACTTTTACAAGTCTTATAATGAGGCCACACATAAATATCTTGAAGATAACAACAATCAGTCAACTCTGTCAATTCAAACATATACTTCCAGCAGCTGTAAAAATATAAATTCAATATTATGTCCACAATGGTTAGGAAGTGGAATAATAAATAAAAAAATGTTTCTAGCTTTGACTGTTAGAGGGACAGAAAAGAAAACTCTTTACTTCCCTTCTGTACCTCAAACAAATCCCAAAAATACACAAATATTTCATCAGATGATGTATGTCTTTTCTCTTTAATGTTATCCCACTTATTAAGTGAGACATAATAATCTCGGTATCCCATAATGGGGAAAGATTAATCATTTGTAGTTCTGCTGGTGTACTTAATTTTATCACTATACTGGATGGGCTTCAGCCGCTTCTCGCACACCTGATACAGCTGTTTTCTTGAGGATACTAGGCCCGGGCTGCGGTGCTGGCCCGGGTGGGGCCCACTCTCAGAGACGATTGTCCGCTAAAGGATCTGATGGGTCATGTCCGGGAGCAGCAGCTGAAGCAGATTCTCTTATCACAGGAAGGCCATTGACCAAAACAATAGTGTTCCTCACACTCTCATATGTTGGAGGGTTGCTTGCACGACAATGTGCTGGGCCCCAGTCACCAGTTGGTCGGACTAAGAAACGTATTTTCTGAAATTTGAAAATAAGCATTTGAACATTTTTAAAACAAGTTATAAAAAGCAAAAACACTTGATTATGCAAAACTCTTTCTGCACCTAATGTGAATGAAACAAACGTTTCTGCTTGGATACCAATAGCATAAATATAAAATTATCATGGATCCAGATGGTGTCTTTGATGATTGACCAATCTTTGAAATGGAAACAGGTGGACAAGAGCTCAGTCTACATGTTAGATGAGCTTGCCACTGTACAGAAATACAGAGGTTTCATAAATGGTTCAAGTGGCTTCACCACTGTAGCACAGTTGTACATTCATGACACAAAACTGCAACACTACATGGTCAGACCACGAATTTCCAGTTACTTTCACCTGAGTGCAGCAATTAGTAAAGATAGTGACAGGCACTGATGGGATTATATTGTACTTAAATTTTGCTCCCAACAGGCAAATAACACTGCAACAATACATCGTAAGGAATGTTTTTCTCTGATGTCTCATGTGCCATTTCCACTTGGCAATGTATGTTCAGTTTTGAGGACAGCGTGACTCAGTAATTGGAAATTCATTGCCCTCTTACAATGATGGAAACAATCAATCTCATGTGAGCAAGTTTTATACCGTTTGTAATCCATGACTGTCAATAGACAGAGCAGCCAATCATTTGGAAGACCTTATGGAAAATGACTGAAGCAGATATCTTATGATTTGCAGTTGCTACAAGATCTGATCTCCAAAGGACAAAGGTAGTCAATCTGAACTTGCTACACGAATGCCACAGCATATGAAAAAGAATAGTTTTGTGAGAAACTTCCCTCCATGATGAAGCACAATTTTTTGTGAAATGGTGCAGGAAATACACACAATCTGTGAATCTAGTACACTAAAAATCTCTGTACTATTGCACAATAAAGTTGCAACTCATCAAAAGTTAATTACTGGGAAGAATAAGGGTAATGACTCAATGTATAGTTGAGATACTGAGTGGTTGGTAGATAGGCACATAAATAACACTACGATGGAAGGAAGCAAGAGTAGAAATGTATGTAGTTAAAGTAGTTACATAAATGCCACTGATGTGTGGCACAAAGAAACACTCAACAGAATATGGTATTTACATTAGCTTTCTAGTTCTTGCCCTTTCTCTAGCAAAAGTAGACATATCGAGATTCACACACAGAATCACACAGACATGCAAACACTCACATCTATGGATGCAGCAAGACTGGGAACTGGTGGTTAAAAAGGGCGTAGAAGGGAGGGGAAAGAAAGACAAAGGTCGAGTTGAAGGAGGAGAAAGGGAAGGAAAAAGAAAGGGACAGGGGTAGAATAGACGAGGAGGACTGCAAAAGCAGAGGATATGCTGGAAAGAGAGTTTCCACCTGTGAAGTTCATAGATACTGGATCTGGAAGGGATTATCCAAATGGCTCACAAGTGGAGCAGTCATTTGTGTTGTGGTGCACAGCTTGTTTGGCAACTGGATGATCAAGTTAGTGATTTGCCACAGTTTGGTGGTGGACATTCGTATGAGAATACAGTTGTTTACTTGTCATGCCTGAACAGAATGCTGCACAGTAATTGAAGCTGACTGCATTCACACATGGCGCTGCCTTTTATGGGAAACGAAATATCTGGGACTATATTGTGGTAGAAGGTGGTGGGTGGGTGTATGGGGAAGGTCTTCCACCCGGATCAACCACAAGGGGATGACAAATCTGGTGCTGAACTGGGAATATGATTGGAGTAGGAATGGACAAGGAATTTCAAGGTTGGATGGGAGGCAGGACATAACTATGGGTGATCAGGGTTCGACATCCCTATCTCAGGGCATGATGAGAGGTAATTGAACCACTGGTGAAGGAAGTGGTTGAGCTTTTCAAGGCGAGAATGATGCTTGGTGATCAGAGGAGTGCTGGTCAGTGGCTGGTTAACAGGTTTATTGGTTTCAGAAGAGGAGATGGCAAGGTAGATCTGTTTGTGAATCAGAAGGACAGATACTGTGTGCCAGTAAAGGCTGGTAAGGTTATCAGTATATTTCAACAGTATCTGCTCTCCACTGCAAATGCGGTGATCATTCATGGTGAAAGCGTAAGGAAGAAACTTTCTGACATGGAATGGGTGACAACTGACAAAATGAATATTGGTGCACCTGATAAGAACACCCCCCCCTCCCCCCCTCGAACCATGAACCTTGCTGTTGGTGGGGAGGCTTGCATGCCTCAACGATACAGTGATACAGGTAGCCATACCGCAGGTGCAACCACAACGGAGGCGTATCTGTTGAGAGGCCAGACAAACGTGTGGTTCCTGAAGAGGGGCAGCAGCCATTTCAGTAGCTGCAAGGCAACAGTCTGGATGATTGACTGATCTGGCCTTGTAACACTAGCCAAAATGGCCTTGCTGTTCTGGTACTGCGAACGGCTGAAAGCAAGGGGAAACTACAGCCGTAATTTTTCCCGAGGGAATGCAGCTTTACTGTATGATTAAATGATGATGGCACCCTCTTGGGTAAAATATTCCAGAGGTAAAAATAGTCCCCCATTCGGATCTCCGAGCGGGGACTACTCAAGAGGACGTCGTTATCAGGAGAAAGAAAACTGGCATTCTATGAATCGGAGTGTGGAATGTCAGACCCCTTAATCGGGCAGGTAGGTTAGAAAATTTAAAAAGGGAAATGGATAGGTTAAAGTTAGATATAGTGGGAATTAGTGAAGTTTGGTGGCAGGAGGAACAAGACTTTTGGTCAGGTGAATGCGGGGTTATAAATACAAAATCAAATAGGGGTAATGCAGGAGTAGGTTTAATAATAAATAAAAAAATAGGGAGTACAGGTAAGCTACTACAAACAGCATAATGAATGCATTATTGTGGTCAAGATAGACACGAAGCCCATGCCTGCCACAGTAGTGCAAGTTTATATGCCAACTAGCTCTGCAGATAACAAAGAAATTGATGAAATGTATGAAGAGATAAAAGAAATTATTCAGGTAGTGAAGGGAGATGAAAATTTAATAGTCATGGGTGACCGAAATTCGAGAGTAGGAAAACGGAGAGAAGGAAACATAGTAGGTGAATATGGATTGAGGTTAAGAAATGAAAGAGGAAGCCGCCTGGTAGAATTTTGCACAGAGCATAACTTAATCACAGCTAACACTTGGTTCAAGAATCATGAAAGAAGGCTGTATACATGGAAGAACTCTGGAGATACTAGAAGATACCAGACAGATTATATAATGGTAAGACAGAGAATTAGGAACCAGGTTTTCAATTGTAAGACATTTCTAGGGGCAGATGTGGACTCTCTATTGGTTATGAACTGTAGATTAAAACTGAAGAAATTGCAAAAAGGTGGGAATTTAAGGAGATGGGACCTGGATAAACTGACTAAACCAGAGGTTGTACAGAGTTTCAGGGACAGCATAAGGGAAAAATTGACAGGAATGGGGGAAAGAAATACAGTAGAAGAAGAATGGGTAGCTTTGAGGGATGAAATAGTGAAGGCAGCAGAGGATCAAATAGGTAAAAGGACTAGGGCTAGTAGAAACCCTTGGGTAACAGAAGAAATATTGAATTTAATTGATGAAAGGAGAAAACATAAAAATGCAGTAAATGAAGCAGGCAAAAAGGAATACAAACATCTCAAAAATGAGATCGACAGGAAGTGCAAAATGGCTAAGCAGGCATGGCTAGAGGACAAATGTAAGGATGTAGAGGCTTATCTCACTAGGGGTAAGATAGATACTGCCTACAGGAAAATAAAAAAGACCTTTGGAGAAAGGAGAACCACTTGCATGAATATCAAGAGCTTTTATGGAAACCCAGTTCTAAGCAAAGAAGGGAAAGCAGAAAGGTGGAAGGAGTATATGGAGGGTCTATACAAGGGTGATGTACTTGAAGACCATATTATGGAAATGGAAGAGGATGTAGATGAAGATGAAATGGGAGATATGATACTGTGTGAAGAGTTTGACAGAGCACCGAAATACCTGAGTCGAAACAAGGCTCCCGGAGTAGACAACATTCCATTAGAACTAATGACAGACTTGGGATAGCCAGTCCTGACAAAACTATACCATATGGTGAGCAAGATGTATGAGACAGCGAAATACCCCCAGACTTCAAGAAAAATATAATAATTCCAATCCCATAGAAAACAAGTGTTGACAGATGTGAAAATGACCAAACTCTCAGTTTAATAAGTCACAGCTGCAAAATACTAATGCGAATTCTTTACAGACATATGGAAAAACTGATAGAAGCTGACCTTGGGGAAGATCAGTTTGGACTCCGTAGAAATGTTGGAACACGTGAGGCAATACTGACCCTACAGCTTATCTTAGAAGAAAGATTAAGGAAAGGCAAACCTATGTTCCTAGCATTTGTAGACTTAGAGAAAGCTTTTGACAATGTTGACTGGATACTCTCTTTCAAATTCTGAAGGTGGCAGGGCTAAAATACAGGGAGTGAAAGACTATTTACAATTTGTACAGAAAGCAGATGGCAGTTATAAGAGTTGAGGGGTATGAAAGGGAAGCAGTGGTAGGGAAGGGAGTGAGACAGGGTTGTAGCCTATCCCCGATGTTATTCAATCTGTATATTGAGCAAACAGTAAAGGAAACAAAATAAAAGTTCAGAGTAGGTATTAAAATCCACGGAGAAGAAATAAAAACTTTGAGGTTCGATGATGACATAGTAATTCTGTCAGAGACAGCAAAGGACTTGGAAGAGCAGTTGAACAGAAAGGACAGTGTCTTGGAAGGAGGGTATAAGATGAACATCAACAAAAGCAAAACGAGGATAATGGAATGTAGTCAACTTAAGTCGGGCGATGCTGAGGGAACTAAATTAGGAAATGGGACACTTAAAGCAGTAAAGGAGTTCTGTTATTTGGGGAGCAAAATAACTGATAATGGTCAAAGTAGAGAGGATATAAAATGTAGACTGGCAATGACAAGCAAAGCGTTTCTAAAGAAGAAAAATTTGTTAACATCGAGTATAGATTTAAATGTCAGGAAGTTGTTTCTGAAAGTATTTGTATGGAGTGTAGCCATGTACGGAAGTGAGACGTGGACGATAAATAGTTTAGACAAGAAGAGAATAGAAGCTTTTGATATGTGGTGCTGCAGAAGAATGGTGAAGATTAGATGGGTAGATCACATAACTAATGAGGAGGTATTGAATACAATTGGGGAGAAGAGGAGCTAGTGGCACAACTTGACTAGAAGAAGGGATCGGTTGGTAGGACATGTTCTGAGACATCAAGGGATGACCAATTTAGTATTGGTGGGCAGTGTGGAGGGTAAAAATCGAATGGGGAGACCAAGAGATGAATACACTAAGCAGATTCAGAAGGATGTAGGCTGCAGTAGGTACTGAGAGATGAAGAAGCTTGCACAGGATAGAGAAGCATGGAGAGCTGCATCAAACCAGTCTCAGGACTGAAAACCACAACAACAACAACACGATATGAACGGATGTATTTGTAGAGTAATTTAAGAGGTAGAGATTGACATCTAGTAAGGTGATTCATTGAGTTGATAACATGAAGCAAATTTCGGAGTAGGTGTAAATGTTATGGAGGAAAGAGCAAAGGTTACCCCTGCCATGATTCCAGATAATCAAAATGTCATCAATGAATCCGAGCCATACAAGAGGTTTAGGGTGTTGCTTGGACAGGAAGGATTAATCCTGATGGCCCATAAATCGGATGGCATAGGATGATGCAATGAACGTACTAATAACAGAACAATGTATTTGCTTACAGCTTTGGGCTTTAAAAGTAAAATAATTGTGGGGTCAGGAAGTGGTTGGCTAGGAGGATTGGGAAAGAAGTGGTGGTTATTGTATCAAGTCGATGTTGTGAAAGGCAGTGTTCCATGGATGCAAAGCCATGGCCATAGGGTATGATGGTGTATAAGGACAATGCACACACAGTGACCAACAAAGAGACTGGAGGCAATATGGCAGGACCTGTGGAAATGTGGTGAAGGGAGTGAGTAGTGACTTGAGTGTAGAGTGAAAGGTTACAGACAATAGTTTGGAGGTGTTCATCAACAAAGGCACAGGTTTCTTCTGTGGGAGCACTGTACCCAGCTACAATGCAATGTCCAGCAGGGGAGCTAAAGGGTTGGGTTGGTTGGGTTTGCTGAGTTTGGGGAGAAGGTAAAAGAAGGGAGGGTGAGGGATTGCTGGCATGAGGAGGGAGATGCATTGAGGTGTCATGTTTTGGGGTTGGAGCTGTTGGAGGCTGTTGGAGGCCCTGTTGGAATTATAGGATGGGATTATGGCTGTAATACTTGTACGTAGAGGTGTCAGAGGGTTTGCAGAGATCCTCAGTCTCATAGTCACTAAAATTCATGAACACTATGGTGGGGTTTCTTGAAAGACATCATGCTTATGCCAGTGACTGTTAAACTTTATTTCCACTATTGAAATTAATGCCTTAGGCCATTATCAAGTGCAGATGTTTTGGCTTTAAACCATGTCTACTTTATACAAGCTGACACATTTGTATGTCATTGTCATTTGCTGTTATATACATTCGTGATGCTACTAAGTAGTGCGAGCCCTGGAAAATTGCTCCAGTCGAGGATTATATTGGCTGATGAGGAGGCCATTGGCACTCTGTCTGTGAACTAGGTTTGGGAATAGTGCCTGTCTGTGGAAGAGTCAGGTGCAAGACCTACCCAATTCACCCATCATGCACATCCTACTGCATTCCTGTCACAAGATTATCCTAGCTGATCAGAGGCAGGGCCATTTGTGAAAGCAGCCATGTCGTGTACTGCACTGCTGCAATTTCCACACAGCATTTTTAAGTGCACATTCCCATCAACCAACTATCCATCAAAATGAAGGGGCACTGCCAAACTGTGGCCAAGACCAGAGTTGACCACCCACTGGTGGAACATGCTACTGAGTAACTGAGTACAACATGCTCGAATTCAATGGCTGCTTCATAAACCAGCAATGTGGATCCCCTGCCCCCTCAGCACCAGTTTTTCTGAACTATGCAGATGGAAATTATCCCTGCAACATAGCTTTCAGTCCTGTAATCCTCCTGGCCTCACTCTCCCCCCTCTTCCCAATAGTCTTCCCTTCCTCTGCCCTATCACCTCCTCCCAATCCTTTCCTCTACATTATCATCATTGAGTTTGTACAAACTGTATTCCGCACTCCTAACCTACATGCCTGCTGTCCCCTCTCCCCCTTTTTTTTCCCTCTCCCAGTGGGGGAAATGAAAGTGGGGGGTGTGGAAAGAGGTAACAGTGTTTCATCCTATCTAACAAAGGAATGTATAATATTTCATTAATGAACTCAGCAAGTGTAAGGTTATCACTGGAATGTAATAGCAATAGACTTTGACAGCAATGACACATCATACTTCAAATTGGATGCTGTTTACACTTTGTTCTTTGTTAACATGAAACATGACACTGAAACAATTTTGGCAAGGTGCTACTTTGCATTGAAAATAGTAAACAGCAACTGAAACTTGAAAATTTAGAAAATTTACTGTACTGTCTCTTACCCAAATGCAGAACCACAGAGTGATTTTTTACAAAATGACTCAGAACATTTATTTCCACCAACATGCAGTCCAACTACCTAAAGAGCTCTCAGAATTCCATGAGACTTCCCAAACTCTGCCAGTAAATTCAATTTCCCCAAGAGTTTCTGATTTTGTTCTTTTTCCACACAAGTCATCACCCTGACCATTACAAATAATGAGCGAGGGAAGACGAATAAATGAGACAGAATATTCTAAATTCTTATGTGTTTGTATTGATAAGAATGAGAACTGAAAGTCACATGTTGCAGATCATCTTAAATTTATAATTTCTGTAACTCTACAATATATAATATTATCATTTTTTATACCTAAAAACAAAGATGATGTGACTTACCAAATGAAAGTGCTGGCAGGTCGACAGACACACAAACGAACACAAACATACACACAAAATTCAAGCTTTCGCAACAAACTGTTGCCTCATCAGGAAAGAGGGAAGGAGAGGGAAAGACGAAAGGATGTGGCTTTTAAGGGAGAGGGTAAGGAGTCATTCCAGTCCCGGGAGCGGAAAGACTTACCTTATGGGGAAAAAAGGACGGGTATACACTCGCACACACACACATATCCATCCACACATATACAGACACAAGCAGACATATTTAAAGACAAAGATGGAAATGCAAAATGTAGACTTACGTTTCCTATTTTCATATTGAGTCTACCTTGCCATTTCAGAAAGATAATGTCCTGCCACACACAGTTTCTACTGCTTGTTTTCATGCTTGTCAAACACTACCTTGGCCACCCAGGCAGCCAGTCTGGCAAAACTCAGGAAAATGTGCTCAATGAACAGAAGCATGTAATAAGTATAACATGTGGTGTGTACTCTACAAATTCCTGCAGACAGCTCTTTACATTGCTAGTATACTGACAGTCTCACAGGACATTTACTGCCTTATGAAATTTTTTTGTCAGCCGTCAATCCCAGTTTGAAACAGCAGCAGCATTAATAAATACTGGTACAGTATCCATCACTGAACTTTAATGTGGCACAGAAAGTAGTGAACTGTATCAGAGGAAATTGCAGTTGAAAATCCAGGATGAAATAATGACAATATTACGAAAAGGATAGACTGCTACTGACTGTATAGTGGAGATGTTGAGTCGCAGATAGGCACAACACAAAGACTACTAAACATGTAAGCTTTCAGCCGGAAAGATTTCTTTTGAAATAGACAACATACACACACCCACATTCATGCAAGTGCAGCTGCATCAATATTGCATTGGTACACCTCTGGCCCTTATGCAAGCAGTTATTCCAATTACATTGATTGATAGAGTTGCTAGATGTCCTCCTGAGATATGAGCCAAATTCTGTCCAATTGGTGCATTAGATTGTCAAAATCCTGAGCTGGTTGGAGGTCTCTTCCCATAATGCTCCAAACGTTCTCAATAGGGGAGAGATATGGCTACCTTGCTTGCCAAGGTAGGGTTTGGCAAGCATGAAAAAAATCATCAGAAATTCTAGCCCTTTGTAAACAGGAACTAACTGGCTCAAACACTACCTTGGCCACCAAGGTAGCCACATCTCTCCCCAATTGAGAACTTTTCAAGTAATATGGGTAGGGACACGCAACCAGCTCAGGACTTTGATGGTCTAACACACCAGCTGATCAGAATTTGGCACAATATACCACAGCAGGACATCCAACAACTCTATCTAACCATGTCAAGCCAAACAACTGCTTGGATGAGGGCCAGAGGTGGACCATTGCATTGTTGACTTGGTCAATTTGTGAAGCTCTTCCCTTGAATAAATCATCCAATTTTTTCTGAAATTGTATTCATTTTTTGTCTGTACATGCACATCCAATTTCTGCCCAATTCAGATAATTGCTTTGAGGTGCTATGTACTTTTCATATTAGAGTGTATTTATGAAACAGAAATGTATTAAAAACTAACTTGTTTTATAAATTGAAGCAATGGATGGAGACAATGTTTAGAATCTGGGAAATATGGAGAGAGTTCCAGAGACTTTAGTTAGAGATAAGTATCAACTTTGTCAAATAAGCTATAAACAAACCTTAAATATATAAATCAAAGAAACTGTGCAACACAAAATAGTAAAGTCAAACGCTTTTACCCTCAAATCAATAGTAACTGCATAAACTCATTCATTCACATGTTGTGTTATGTAAATTCCATCATGAAGGAGAGCCTTGTGGGATGTGGACTATCAGACAGACACAACAACTGCTGGATGCTTCCGTAAAGTACACTAACAAAAATTGTGACAAATGCTAACCTACTCAAACTGATAAGTATGGTAATTAGCTGCAGATTATTTTATATATTTATGTTGGCAGAGAAACGGCTACAAGCTGCTTTGGAAGAAAAAAAGTCACTGATCCTTCTCATACACCATTCAGTTCCTGTTTTTATCCAATATTTCAAAGAAGACATTTATGTAATTCCACACAGAGTGCTATCACCTGTCTACATATTGGCAAAGTCAGGATCTATCTAATACAAATACTAGAGTTATGAAGAATTTATATTACCAAGTAGCTGTATTCTCATAAACTATAGAGGGAATGGGTAATGAATTCTTTCCGTTGTGCCTGTCTGCAGCTCAAAGGGTCATTCTTACACTGAGTAGCAATCTATCCTTTTCCTAATATTGGTGATATTCCAACCTGGAGTTTTGCTTAATGATGTATTCTTTTACTTTATGGTTAAATATCCAGAGATTTTCATTTCCCTGTGGACTATCATCTATGTCCAGTTATTTATTTTACACTTTGTACGGAGATGATAGATAAACTCCAGTGGAAAACTCTGCAGGAGAGACGCTCAGTAGCTCGGTACGGGCTTTTGTTAAAGTTTTGAGAACACACCTTCACTGAAGAGTCAAGCAGTATATTACTCCCTCCTATGTATATCTCGTAAAGAGACCATGAGGATAAAATCAGAGAGATTAGAGCCCACACAGAAGCATACCGACAATCCTTCTTTCCACGAACAATACGAGACTGGAATAGAAGGGAGAACCGATAGAGCTACTCAAGGTACCCTCCGCCACACACCGTCAGGTGGCTTGTGGAGTATGGATGTAGATGTAGATATCCACTGGCAGTTTGTTACATACGCTTGCAAAATAATATAAAACTCCATTCTGAACCATGGACAAGAATGCATACCTCTATCTATATGGAACTTATTTTTACTTCTAGTATTTCTATGGCTGTGAATTGCTGAGATAGTTATTAATAACAAATACCATTAGGGAGTACATATATTGGCATGAGAGTGTAAGAATCACTAGGCCTCTGGAGAGGCATCTGTAAAATGTCCAGTTATTTATTTCACACTTTGTACTGCTCGTTTCTGTAGAATGCCATTCTGGTCCGAGCTTCAAGAGTTGATAACCGTGTGTGTGTGTGTGTGTGTGTGTGTGTGTGTGTGTGTGTGTGAGGCATGTATCAATGTATGTGTTTCTCTTTTGCTGCTGAAGGCTGTGGCCAAAAACTTTGGGTGTCTTTTAATTGTGCCTGTCTGCAACTTTATGTGTCTTCTTTATGATAAGTAGCAAACTATCTTTTCCTACATTGTTATTATTCTTTTACTTTAATTATTATGTGGGAGTATCAGTGAGAAAAAAATCTCAAAAAGGTTTGAAATTGTGTGTACAGTATGTCGGATGTCTCTATTCTCAAATAATGGACGGATACAATCTGGGTAATTTGCATGCTGTGAGTTATGCTGACTTATTATGTTAACACAGTTTCTATGTTTAATACTTGGCTAATAGTTTTAAAACTTTAATTTAAACTTATACTTCTTAGTAAGCAGGGTATGACAGCATTTCAAATGTTTAAATTCATTCACAGCAGGAAATACTGAAAATCAACTTTCTGTTGACCTTGGAAGTAGTTAAGACAGGCAACCTTATGAAATGACATGTATAAACATTTTTCTTATTCAAGAGATTATACAGGGTGTTTCAATAAGAATATAATTTGAATGCATACATGTATTAAACTTTAAGACATACAAATATGAAACTTTACACACCAATTTACGAACCTCTGAAGTTCAGATTACAGATGTTCAATCTGTCCTCCATCAGCAACACGAAAAATATCACATCAATACTCAAATTCCTCCCATACTGCGGCAAGCACATCCTTCATCATTGATGTTATATCAGTACAGATCCGGTTGTTCAACTCTCCTAGGTTCTGTGGTTGTGGTGGTACATAAACCTTGTCTTTAACGTAACCCCACAGGAAGAAGTCAGAGGGTGCCAAATCCAGTGACCATGGAGCCTAGCTGAGACATGCTAAGTCACCAGCTCCTTAACAACCAATCCAATGGTTCAGTAGAGTTTCATTCAGGTATTCACACACTTGGCAACTCCAGTGAGGGGGTGTCCTGTGTTGTTGAAAAATGCAGTTGTCTTCGTGCAGCCACAGAAACAACCAGTTTTGTAACATAGCGAGATACTGCTGACCATTAACCGTGTTTCCATCAAAGAAGAATGGGCCGTAAACAGATGATCAGGATATCGCACAAAACATATTAAATTTGGGTGAATCTCGAACATTTTAAATGGCTGCATGTTGTTTCTGAAGACCCCAAAGTTGAACATTGTGTTTGTTTACCTGATCACTAACATGGAAAGTTGCTTCATCACTGAACACGATGCTTTGTGCAAAAGTGTTATCATTGTCAATAGCATCAAGAATCTTGTTGCAAAATGCCACTCGTTTGCGTTTGTCATCAGGACACGGAGCCTGTAACAGCTGTAACTTGTATGGCTTCATAACCAAGTGAAGTTTCAAAACACGCCAAATTGTTTAGTAGGCAGCTGTAACTCCTGACTGGCGTGATGAATTGATTTTGAAGGACTACATTGGAAAGTAGTTTGAATTCGTGCAATATTTTCTTCAGGAACACGAGGGTGGCCAGGACTCTTTCCTTCACATACGCATCTTGTATCTAGAAACTGTCGATACCATCTGTGAATGTTCCACCCATTTGGAGGATCAATTTGGTACCTCAACCTGAAACATCTTTGCACTGTAATCACGGAATTGCACTTCACAAACCTGAGAACACAAAATGATTTCTGCTGCAGAGTAGCCATTTTAAACATATGATGGCTACCAATCAAAACAGAAAACAACTGACATCTAACGGCTATTAATATAAACCAGACTATGTATTTGTTTCTCCAATAGCTGAACTGAGGTGCAGCGATTGATAGTTTGGACAAAATAATACTATAGAATACGTATATTCTTTTTGAAACACCCTGTACATTAGTCAGTAACCTCAGTTACAGAAAATTATATCAAAACATGTATTGGAGACAAGTATTTCTGTAGGTCATCATTTTGGGAAGGCTCTCCATGTCACTAAATAAAGCTCTGTAAGCAACATAAGGGGGAAAAAAGCTTAATGAGCTAACTTACCAAATATTATGAGGTCATAATTGGTGTATGTATGCCATATGCAACCTGGTAAACATACTCAAAAAACAATAGATGATGTTCTTGTACGAAAGGTACATGGAAATCTTCGTTCTATCAATTAAATACAGTAGTGAGAGGCAAGAACTGTTTTTCAGAACAACTCACATCACTCATGCCTCTAGGTCATGCTGACAAATCTACATCTATATATACACTCAGAAAACTACTGACAAATGCACAGTTGAGGTTACTTAGCATAGTATTGGATGTTATGGTTTCTTCTAATACAAATTGTCTCTGAAGCACAGGAAGAAAGTCTGCTTAAATACCCTGTGCATGTTGTTATTCGTCTAATCTTATCATTATGATATCTATGGGAGCGATATGTAGATGTCTGAAGGACACCTCAGATTATTGTCTTAATACTGGTTCTTTAAACCTTGTAATTAGGAATTTGTGGGATAATTAGTGTATCTTCAAGCATAAGTCAATTAAGGGTTTACAAGATTTCTTTGACTAACACCCACTAGTCACACAAATGTGTTACCATTTGTGCTGTCTTTCTTTTTATACTCTCAATATCCTCTGTTAGTCCCGTTTGATATGAGTTTCACACTTGAAAAATATCCTCAGGTGGGACACACATATGTTCTGTAAGTAATTCCATTGCAGACTGACTACATTTTCCCAGTATATTGCCAACAAACTGAAGTTTGCCATCTGCATTTCCTATCTCTACAAATTGTTACACCTGTGTTTGTATGAGTTGACAGATTCCACAGGTGAGTCATTGATATTGTAACAACAATATGGACAGTATAGACTGCTACTCATCACAAAGAGGAGGCATTAAGTTGCTGGCAGGCTAAAATATTAAGCTTCTGGCCAAAGTGCTCCTTGCAAAATAGAAAATGACTCACATTCACACTAGTACAACTCACTCACACATGGCCACTACCTCTGGGTGCTTAGGCCCAGCTGTTGTGAATGTGTGTGTATTTGACTCTTTTTCACTGTCCTGTCTGTAACTCAGTGTCTTCAGTATGGTGAGTAGTAATCTATCCTTTCCACACTGCTGTTATTCCACCCTGGATGATGATGTTGATTTATGGTAGAGGACACTAAACAGCTAGGTCATCAGCACCCTTGCATTAATGTTATACCGAAGATTTCCATAAGCTATGGAAGGAGATCAATTAACTGGAAAACTATGTTTGATCCCACCACAGGAAATGTAAAGCAGCACCAGGTTCAGAAAAGCCCGTAATAAAACCCCAGCAAGACACAGTGGGATAACTAAATGAAATCATGGAGAAAATATCTGTAAAGATGCTGTGAAGAAAGGGACAAATGAGCATGGCTGGATGACAACTTAGAAATAATATGTGACCCAGCCACTCTGTGACACATTAAGATTGCACACCAAGTATTTTGGGAAGAATTCTGGACACCGCACAAAATTTTAAGACACGAACAACACTCGCCTCGTTATCAGTTAAAATAGAGAGAAGATCCTGTGGGAGACCCAGTCCAACCCTCAGGTCATCATATAGAACACACTTGGTTAAAAGATGTACTGACAGCTGTGTCCTGCATCTCTGACATACTGGGGGCTCCTCCCGACATAAGAGGAAGCCGTGTCTCAGTGGGCAATGTCCCACTCCGAGGCGAGTAAGGGCTACTTGTTCACACTGCCGCAAGCAGAAGGAGGTGATCCATGGTCGCACTGAAGTTTTGACGGAATGTAGTTTATTGTTCCTCACTTCCAGCCACTGGAATACCCACCAACATATCGCCTTCCTGGTCACAAATGAAGTGACAGCCCACAGAGGGACTGAACAGCTGGCAGGAGGAGAAAGGGAGCAAGCATTCTTAGCAGTAACATCAGCAAGTTCGTTTCCCTGGATGCCTATGTGCCCTAGAACCCAGCAAAAAATGATCTCCTTGTCCACCCTGGAATTTTCATTGTTTCACTGATGTTATAGTCATATGACACAACTTCTCTGTTTTGTGATGTGTATGATTTTACATTTCTGAACACTTAAATAAGCTGCCAATCTTTGCACCACTTCAATATCTCATCAAAGTCTGACTGGATATTTGTGAAGCTTTTTCAGATAGTACTTCATTACAGATAATTTCATCATCTGTAAAAAGTCTGACACACTATTAATATTGCCTTCCAAATCATCAGTATGCAGCATAAAAGCAAGAGTCACAACACATCTCTTGGCATGAAGTTACTTCTACATGTGTCATGGGCTCTCCATCTCAGATGATATACTGAGTCCTCCTTACACAGATATCCTCAATTTTGGCACAAATTTTGCTTTATACCTCATATGATCATACATCTGTGTTGACAGGTGTGCAACTCAATCATATTATTTTAGGAAGTCAAGAAATACTGCAACTACATGACCATGTAGATGCCATGCGAAAAATGAGCAATTTCATTTTCACATGACTGAGCCCAAGATGAGAGAGGCCCACAGTTGTGAGGATGAGAGGACAGTGATCTTTGTCTCCACTCAGGTGAAACTCTCTCACCCTAGGATCTGAGTGATCTGCTTTCCTTTCTAACCTTCCAAAACCTATCCCCTCATAAGTTCTGAAAAGTAGGATAATAGTATGTAATTTTATATGTGCCTATTAGCAATACTGCTGAAGGCAAACACTGGCCAGAAATTCTGTCTCTTAGTTCTATACTTCTTTTGATAGAATTTTATTTTCAATACATTTATAATCAATACTCAACATTACACTTTTATGTTGGAAATTTAAGCATCTCGCGAAGAGAGTGGCTCATCCATTTTCACTTTTGTGATCAAAATGCTACATATGTCTACTCAAGAATATTAGTTTGTTTCTCTACTGAACATCTTTTTATTATAAGTTTTAAGAACCAAATGAGTACACAATTTTAACACCTGTATCTATCTTTCAGCAAGATATATGAGATTTACACAGATTCAATACTTTTTGTGTTTGATCATTTTTAAGTGCAGCTGCCTCTATGTGTTTTATTTTGGTACTTAAGAACAAAATGTCAGAGACACTGAACCCAATTGAGATAATCATCATCTTATTAAATATTTACCAAATATGTCATTATACTGGTTGCAATTGGGTAAAAAATTTATATTATGTTATGTGATGGAGACCTGAACATGAACACTGTTTCGTATAACACAAACAACAATTTTCTGTTCTATGAGCTAGATGTTAAGGTAATTTATGAAAGTAGCTGAAAATATGGGTTTTAAGTTTAGCTTTGAATTTCTGGAGACTTCCAATATTGTGTGTTATGTTTATAGGTGCTGTTAAAAATGTACTGAACTGAGAACTCACTGTACAAGCCACTGCCAATGTGGACAGTATCAGAACTATTTACTATCAAAACAAAATTTTTCTTCACACTTAAATTCTTCCTCTCATGGCACACATGCCAGTTTCAATCACAACTGAAGTAGCAGTTTATTCTAGTTAAGAACAGACAAAGCTTTCCTGAACGGTGTCTGAGCTGCCAATGAAATAAATGGAGACATAACACATGCTGGTTGCAGGGATGTGAGCAGAGCACTAGTTAAGGAGGCATCTGGATTTCTGGTCTCAGCTTGCAGCAAAGCATGATATGATCCTTCCTTCCTTCCTTCAGATTGATTTGTGGTTTGTTCACTGACCCTAGGGAGCACCCAATTTTATTCCAAAGTGAACAATATACACTACTTCTATCTTCTAAGCCCACTGTTTTTCTTACTGGTTTTCCTGGATGCCCACACAACATTACTACCTATCTGACATCAGGTATAATCTGGTGTCAGAAATGGGATCTCTAACGTTTTGGCCCATAAGGGACACCAACCTGCCAGAAGAGGACGCTGAGAGTGGCATGGCCAGCAAAGAAGAGAACTGTTTCCCTTTTCAGATACTGCACTCCAGGGATGGTATAGTTATTTGTGGTAGTAATGTAGTCCTATATCAATTATTAGTAATAAAGATTCCAACAAAATGCTTGCAGATGTTGGGCAGAGCAGAGACCAGCAGTTGTGAGCCAATTAAAGCATTACAACAGCAGATAATGGGTCTTACAGTTAGGAATACTGAACAGCATGAGCAGCTGGAGACAGAGTGAGAATTCCCATCTATACAAAAATTCGATTAAGATGTCCAGGCAACTCCTGACAATATTGAAAAGAATGTTGACAATCATTGTGCACTGTAGGCCAGCATAGTAAATAGCTTTCCTGCTATCATTTTTCTTCTTTCGTTTCAGGGAGACCCTCGGAAAACATGTCTACATTTTTGCAGGACGTCCGTGGTGCAGGATGAATGTCCTCATGGCCCAATAAGTTTCAATTAACCATATTATTAAAGTGTTGGATTACAACTCAACATATAGATGACATACTGAGCTGCAGACAGACAACACACAAACATTCACACAAGCTCAACCCATTGACACCTGACCACTGTCTCTAGCCACTGCCTCTGTGTATTGTCCACTTTAGAAGGAGGCATTTTGGCCAGAAGCTCATATGTTTAGCACTCTTTTTGTTGTGCCTGTCTGTGCGTCACCATCACCTCTATATGGCGAGTAGCAATCAATCCTTTTCATAACATTATCATTATTCAATACTGGATGTTGAGTTAAACATTACACATTTGAAGTTGTCAGGAGATGTGTTCTGTATCTCAATGCTTCAAAAGAAGAAACAGTCACTTTTTTTCCTTTTAGTTTTATGACATACTTTATGGTAGTAAATTTTACAGAGTACTGAGAATCAAAGACATAATTCTGTGAAATAGCAAGTGACAGTTCACAAGAACACTACATTCATTTTTTTAAATAGCTTCTTCTGTCAGTGATGAGAAGTTGAGGGAGCGGGTTGTACAAATCAGACATAACAGCTCTCTTTAATAAAAATGTTTTTGTGGAAAATATAATTGCCTTTTAAAAGAAAAAGAGTTTAACTTATTTCTCTGTGAAAGTATGAAAGAAGAATTATTGGTGTATAAAATTTGCAGTGCAGCAAAACGCAAAATCACACCTGATCATTGAATCCGGGCTACAAGAAAACAATACAATATGTCCAGAATGAGATTTTCACTCTGCAGCAGAGTGTGTGCTGATATGAAACTTCCTGGCAGATTAAAACTGTGTGCCTGACCGAGACTCGAACTCGGGACCTTTGCCTTTCGCGGGCAAGTGCTCTACCATCTGAGCTACCGAAGCACGACTCACGCCCGGTACTCACAGCTTTACTTCTGCCAGTATCTCATCTCCTACCTTCCAAACTTTACAGAAGCTCTCCTGTGAACCTTGCAGAACTAGCACTCCTGAAAGAAAGGATACTGCAGAGACATGGCTTAGCCACAGCCTGGGGGATGTTTCCAGAATGAGATTTTCACTCTGCAGCGGAGTGTGCGCTGATATGAAACTTCCTGGCAGATTAAAACTGTGTGCCTGACCGAGACTCGAACTCGGGACCTTTGCCTTTCGCAGGCAAGTGCTCTACCATCTGAGCTACCGAAGCACGACTCACGCTCGGTACTCACAGCTTAACTTCTGCCAGTATCTCATCTCCTACCTTCCAAACTTTACAGAAGCTCTCCTGGCAGAAGTAAAGCTGTGAGTACCGGGTGTGAGTCGTGCTTCAGTAGCTCAGATGGTAGAGCACTTGCCCGCGAAAGGCAAAGGTCCCGAGTGCGAGTCTCGGTCGGGCACACAGTTTTAATCTGCCAGGAAGTTTCAATACAATATGTGCTGAGCATACCACAGTTAACTAACAGGAACTGAAATGCCACAGTAAAAGCTGATCTTCACTATTTTCAAGCCTACTGGCACCAAAATGTATCCAGATGTGACAATAAACGTAAATGATAACACTGCGTGTACAAAAAGTCATTGTAAAAACAATTTCTTTGAGGGACGCCTTAATGTAATCACACATTATATATTTGTTTTGTTCATTAAAGATGTATGAACATATGTTGATTCAGTGGAGAATATGAAGAAAAGTTAACAGTTTTGAGGGGTCGGCTAAGAGGCTAGCACACAGGTGCACTTACAAAAGGGGGACGAGTTGTACACCCTTCGGCAATGGAATGGAGAGAATTTTGAAACTTTTGCTGAATGTATGTGCATGATCTCATGTCACAAATATACCCTGGAAGCTAACCAATTCAGGAATGATGTCCTACTCAAGGGGGCAGCAAAACTGCAAGCAGTTGGTGTATTTATTATGGGAATAAACCTGCAAATTGAGTGTGAGATAAATATGGACTCACGGTGAGGCTGACCTGCTAAAATTCCTGGAATCTCTGAATACCTTCTCCCAATTAAATTTCACAAGGTCCTATTCTGAATCCCATGCCACTTTCCTTGATGTTGATCTCATCCTCACCGAAGGCCAGCTATACTCTTCCGTCCACATTAAACCTACCAACAACAGCAGTACTTAAATTTTGACAGCTGCCATCCTTTCCATGTAAAAATTCCTTCCCCTACAGCCTTGGCATCAGAGGTAAACATATTTGTTTGCATGTATACTCTTTACAGCAATACACCAGCATTTTCACCTCAGCTTTCACTGCATGTGATTAACCCACCAGCCTAGTTAAAAAAACAGATTTCCTGGGCCATCACATGCAATCCTGGTACTACTGATCTCTCCACAAAACAGCTTCAGAGCAAACCATTGGCGACTCAGTATTATCCTGGTCTGGAATGCATTAACTGGCTACTTCGACAGGGCCATGACTTCCTAAAATCATGTCCCGAAATTAGATCCATTCTGTCTGAAATTTTGTCCACTGTGCCTAGAATAGCTTTCCATCATACTCCCAATCTCCGCAATATTCTTGTCAGAGCCTATGCCCCTTCTGCAACCATCTCCTACCCTATGGCTCCTATCCCTGTGACCATTCCTGCTGCAAGACTTGCCCTATGCACCCTCCTACCACCAACTATAATATCCCTATAACTGACAAAACATATAACCACCTGCGAAACGACATACGTCATATACCAGCTATTAGGTAAACACTGTTCGGCCTTCTACATCGGCATGACTACCACCAAATTATCAATTAGGATGAATGAACGTAGGCAGAGGGTGTATACTGGCAACTTGTAATATTCTGTCACAGAGCATGCTCTACAACATGACATTCGTGACCTTGGCACCGGTTTCACCACACGCGCCATCTGGATTCTTCCTCCAGACACCAGTTTCTCAGAACTCCCGCAGGTGGGAACTAGCACTACAACATGTCATCCTTGGTTCTCGCCACCCACCTGGCCTTAATTTACATTAATTTCTTCCTTCTCAGCATTTCTTCACTCTAACTACACTCTGCTTCACTCTGTTTCAGTTTTCTACATCTTTCATTGTCTTTCTTGTCTATTTTTTACCATCTGCCTCCCACCTCTGTTATG